>NC_069676.1:97506305-97811614 GCF_023699985.2 Odocoileus virginianus
AACACTTGATACAGCTTAAGTTTTATTTATGCTACTGTCATTGTTCACTCAGTCGTGTCCGACTCTTTGCAACCCCATGGACTGCAGCACGCTGGGCTTCCCTGTCCATCACCAACTCCTGGAGCTTATTCAAACTCATGTCCATTGAATCAGTGATGCCATCCAACCATCGCATCCTCTCTCATCCCCTTCTCCTGCCTGCAATCTTTCCAAACTTCAGCGTCTTTATAAGTGAGTCAGCTCTTCACATGAGGTGGCCAAAGTATTGGAGTTTCCGCTTCAGCACCAGTCCTTCCAATGAACACCCAGGACTGATCTCCTTTAGCAGGGACTGGTTGGATCTCCTTGCAGTCCAAGGGACTCTCAAGAGTCTTCTCCAACACCACAGTTCAAAAGCATCAATTCTTCTGTGCTCAGCTTTCTTTATAGTTCAACTCTCACATCCATACATGACCACTGGATAAACCATAGCTTTGACTAGATGGACCTTTGTCAGCAAAGTGATGTTTCTGCTTTTTAATATGCTGTCTAGGTTTGTTATAGCTTTTCTTCCAAGGGGCAAGCATCTTTTAATTTCATGGCTGCAGTCACTGTCCAAAGTTATTTTAGAGTTCAAAAAAATGAAGTCTGTCACTGTTTCCATTGTTTCCCCATCTATTTGCCATGAAGTGATGGAACCAGATGCCAAGATCTTAGTTTTTTGAATGTTGAGTTTTAAGCCAGCTTTTTCACTCTCCTCTTTCACTTCCATCAAGAGGCTTCTTTGTTCCTCTTCACTTTCTGCCATAAGGGTGGTTCATGTGCATATCTGAGGTTATTGATGTTTCTTCTAGCAATCTTGATTCCAGTCTGTTTTTCATCCAGCTGGACAGTTACATGATGTATTCATATAGGGGTAACTTCCCTGGTGGCTCAGAGGGTAAAGCGTCTGCCTGCAGGGCAGGAGACCTGGGTTCAATCCCTGGGTCAGGAAGATGCCCTGGAGAAGGAAATGACAACCCACTCCAGTACTCTTACCTGGAAAATCCCATGGATGGAGGAGCCTGCTAGGCTACAGTCCATGGGGTCGCAAAGAGTCTGACACGACTGAACGACTTCACTTCACTGCTCTCTGAATATAAGTAAAATAAGCAGGGTGACAGTATACAGCTTTGACGTATCCCTTTCCAAATTGGAACCAGTCTGTTGCTCCACATTCAGTTCTAACTGCTGCTTCTTGACCTGCTTACTGGTTTTCAGGAGGCAGGTTAGGTGGTCTGGTATTCCCTCTCTTAAAGAATTTTCCACAGTTTGTTGGAAATTTTCCACAGTAGTAGATGTATATTGCTATTTCATTGAATTTTATTTCATGCTTTCTAAATGACTAAGGATGTATAGCATCTTTTTCTTTGCTTGTTTACTATCCATATATATTCTTTGATAAAATGTTGAAACATTTTGTCAATTTTAGTTGGGTTTTTTAGTTTTCTTAGATTTTTGTGTAGACATTTGAGAATTCTGAGAGTTTTCTATGTATTCTTGATACAAGTTCATTATCATATATTATACATATATATATGTACATATATATATATTCAGTTCAGTTCAGTTACTCAGTCGTGTCCGATTCTTTGCGACTCCATGAATCGCAGCACGCCAGGCCTCCCTGCCCATCACCAACCCGCAGAATTTACCCAAACTCATGTCCATCGAGTTGGTGATGCCATCCAGCCATCTCATCCTCTGTCATCCCCTTCTCCTCCTGCCCTCAATCTTTCCCAGCATCAGGGTCTTTTCCAATGAGTCAGATCTTCGCATCAGGTGGCCAAAGTATTGGAGTTTCAGCTTCAGCATCAGTCTTTCCAATGAGCACCAAGGACTGATCTCCCCTAGGATGGACTGGTTGGATCTCCTTGCAGTCCAAGGGACTCTCAAGAGTCTTCTCCAACACCACAGTTCAAAAGCATCAATTTTTCGGTGCTCAGCTTTCTTCACAGTCCAACACTCGCATCCATACATGACCACTGGAAAAACCATAGCCTTGACCAGATGGACCTTTGTTGGCAAAGTAATGTCTCTGCTTTTTAATATGCTGTCTAAGTTGGTCATAACTTTCCTTCCAAGGAGTAAGTGTCTTTATATATATATATATATATATATATATATATATATATATATATATAACTTGCAAATATTTTTTCCAAATCTTTGTCTTTCCATTGTATTAGTGTTTTGTTTTGCTTTTTTTGCTTGAGGGGCAACATACATTTTAATTTAGATGAAAGCTAGTTTGTCAGCTTCTTCTATGGATTGTGCTTCTGATGTCAGATATAAGAAACTGATGTCTACTACTAGGTCACAAAAGTTTTTTTCTAGAAGTTTTACAGTTTATGTCTTACTTTTAGTATATATACATTTTCAGTTTTTTTTTTTTTTTTAATATATGATGTGAAGTATAGATCAAAGTGGAGGGTTTTTTGTTTTTTTTTGGTATATGAGTATTCAGTGGTCCCAAACCACTGAACTATTCTTTCTCTAATGATTTTTCTTGAAAAGTTGACACACATGCTTATATAAAACATATTGATAACTATATATGTTAACTGTTATAATAGTTTTATGATATGCATATTATAGTTTTATTTATACTTACATAGTTTCATTTAAGAATCAATAAACCGTATGTTCACTTAATCAAATCTCAGTTCATTACACAAAAAGACAGAAAATATCTATGTATGTGTGTATGCTGTATTCACTGATTACTACTATGAACAAAAGAGTATTTTTAAATAGTCGTCTTTTCAATGTTTTCAAAAATCTTCTGGAGTAGATGTTACTAAGGAAGTTTTAAAGAAAAATACCTTCTAATCAGAGATTACCACAAAGGTATTATAAGTCATAGATCATTTAAGTATCAGAGGTAGAAAGGAAACCCAGATGTTGAAAACACTCTCTAGCATAGCCTATGATGGTGGATTAATCACTGCATCAATTAAAAATGACACCCACCACAGTAGAGGACTTTGGCATATAGTCAAAGATTGTTTAAGATTATAGTTTAAGATTGTCCAAATGAACTGACTCAATATTTTCAGTTTTATTACTTTTGTTGTTTAAAACATAGTAACTGGTAGAAGCTATATTTATATATGGAAAGTAAAGAACAGATAGGAAATATATTGCAAATTTCATTTGACAAGTCTACCTGTCTGAATTGTTAAAAGCCAAACTAATTCAATTTCCTATGATTCCCACTAGGAAATTTCCCCTGTAAGTACATCATAAGGTCATTCTTAAATTTTAAGTACATGAGGCCTGATGATAGAACACATTTACATTAATGTAATTAAGTTTCTAAACAAGTTTGATTTCCCCACGACATGAATGCCTCCCTGAATGATCCCTGTAGAAGCAACATGACTGATATCAGGAAGAAAGCACCCAGTCATTGGTTAATGGCATTCTTTTACCTTATTCCCAAAGCAGAGGTCGCCTGGCAAAGTTCAGGGACAAGAAGGGTGCTTGGCTCTGAGGAACACCAGACTCTGGTATCTACCCCAGACTCTGCGTCCCACGTAAAGCTCAACTCATTTAATGTATTCATGCATGAAGGATAGGAATCACTTGAAGTCTTAATGGTCAATGCAATTATCTCTCATATGTATCTCTCCTAGTTTTGCTACACAAAGAAGAGTTCTTCCAAGGACACTGTAGTAATAATTTGAACAAGCCCTAGGAAGATTTGCTTTTGACATCTTAGATTTCTCTGACCCAGAACTATTTGGAAACAACCGCTCACCAAGTACTGTGTCAACACTTAAGTTTCTCTGTGTGTGTGTGAGTCACTCAGTCGTGTCTCACTCTTTGCCACCCCATGGACTGTAGCCTGCCAGGCTCCTCTCTCCTTGGAATTCTCCAGGAAAGAATACTGGAATGGGTTGCCATTCCCTTCTCCAGGAATCTTCCAGACCCAGGGATTGAACCCAGGTCTCCTGCACTGTAGATGGATTCTTTAACCGTCTGAGCCACTAATTTCCTCTAACCCAGTACGAATTCTAGGAATCCAGGCTTAAAGATAAAATCTCACTGGGCTTCCCTGGGGGCTTAGTGGTAGAGAACTTGTTGCCCAATGCAGGAGACACAGGTTCAATCCCTAATCTGGGAAGATCCCATACACCATGGGGCAACCAAACCCATATGCCACAACTACTGAGCTCACTCACCGCAACTACTGAGCTCACTCACCACAACTACTGAACTCTGAAGGCTCTAGACCTGGTGCTCCACAACAAGAGAATCTACCACAATGAGGAGCTCTGGAGCTGCAACTAGAGAAAGCCCATGTGGCAAGGAAGACCCTGAGCACAGCCAAAACTGATAAATAAATAATTTTTATTAAAAAAAAAAAGCAAAATCACACTAATTACTGGTGTTCCAAAAGATTGTTCATATGCCTGAGATTTATTCTTCCTTGGACATACCCTTAGGAATGCCTAAAAAAAGACAGTCTCTGAGTCACTTGTCTCTGGCTAAACCTGAGAGAAACATCTATCAACTCCATGAACTGTGTCTACAACAGTCTACAAGCTAGTGATACACATGCATATAACAGTTGAGGGTGAAAACATAACTGCCTAAGAAGGCAGTTTAGGATAAAATAACAAGAAAAGAAAAATTCTGAGCAGGGCCAAACTTCAAAGAATTTGTTTAACCAATGTTAAATAAAGACCAATAAACAAAAAGTCCCAACAAAAGGGAAGGGTGTCTCTCAGTATCCAAAAATGCTACAATGACCAAGATTAAAAGTTCTTTAAAGGATCTAAGTAGTATATTTGAGCTGCAGAACAGATTTATTTAAAAGTAGATCAGTAGAGACGTTAGCAAGAAAAGGTCATGTAGAAAAATGAATAATTTCAGAGAAATGTGAAATACCTCTAAACATATCAGCAGACATGTAATGGGAATATTAGAAAGAAGGAGGAGAGAAAGGAGTAGAAAAAAATATTTGAACATATACGGTTGAAAATGACCCAAATTTGATGAAAAGCACTAATTTACACATCTGAGAAGTTCAATAAAGCTCAAGAAGGATGACCACAGAGAGATCTAAACACAGATACATCACACACAAAATGTTGAAAGCCAAATATGAGAAAAATTTGAAAACAGCAAGAAAAAAATGACTCAACAAATACAAGAGAAAGCTGAACAAATTAACAAATAACTTTTTATATGAAACAACGGAAGCCAGAAAGCAGTGAGATGACATATTCAAAATGCTGAGAGAAATAAAATAATTTACCAAGAATCCTGTATTAATAAAGCTGTCTTTTGAACAAACTACTAAATGTTCCTACATAAACAAGACTGAGATATTCCACTGGTATGAAACCTGCTATGTATGAAGATCACTATAAAATAGTTCTGTGTTGGCAACTACTTCCACCTGTAGCTCATTGCCTTACAACAAAGATGAATTGGGTACCTTTAATAGGTCATTTACAACCAGGCAATTGGAACAAAGGCAAAGACTAGTCTTTGGGTCACTGTTTAGCGGCTAGTGAACATGCTTGCTCTGAACAAAAGGAAATGGTATAATCCTCAAAAAAACGTGTTTAATGGCAATATTTCAATGATGGGAAAAGTTTTTTTTTTTTCTTTTTTGAATATGTGAGTATTTTATACTACAAAGAATGTCTTTTAGACTCAGTGTAATCTTTCTTCATCTTGACTAATAAGGTCTATGCCTGGAGGTCATGCTTTCCACGGAAACAATTACTCTGAGTGGATCTATTTCATTCAAAAGTTTTATATCCGAGTACTTAAAACAGTTGAGAAATCCTCAAAATAATCTTTTTCCTTCAAGTTTGTTATTATTGTTCGTTTTTTTTCCATCCTCCACCAGAACTGCAGTGACATTTTCCTAACTAGGAGTTCATATTTTAGCAGATTTTTAAGGCCTTGCTTCATTTTGAGATAAATGAGTGAGTTCTGGGTCACTGGCTAAGACCAAACACCAGAAAAATAAGATCACAGGTATGAAGTAACTTTAATTGTGCAGGAGGCATAAGTCTCCTACTCAAATCTCTCACTATTTATATGCTATAATTTAGGCAAACAAATGGCAAAGCAGCAAAAAGAATCTGATCCCAAGGATTTCTGAAATGTATCATTATGATTTAGTTTAGCTACTAGTAATTAACAATGACAATAAAGACAACAAAAAGTATTCACTGAAACAAGCTGCTGTCTTGCAGCAACCCTCTGTACTTACTGGCTTTTAACCTAATTTATAGCCATCTGATTGTGCCCCATAAAAATTTAGAGCTCCCACTGTAGTAAATCGGAATTTGTTTTGTTTAATAAAAATATTGCCAGATAGCAACTGTCAGGTAGAAAATTAGATTTAATTTCCCTTTATGAGTAATTAGCTGTGAGCATCTCGGCTCTCTTTATGCATATAATTAACTTTTCTAATCAAATGTAACTTCTTTTGTGTTGAAGATAGTACAATGGGCTTTGTCATCAAATACTACACTTCGTTTTCATGACAGACATAAGTGAAATAAGCTGTTTACTCTATTTTACTCCTGAGATTTTAACATGGAAATGAGAAACAAACAGGAAAGATGTAAAGAGTTGCTAATGGCAAGGTTTCTTTGTTTGGAAAGGCATCTCGATTCTAAATTTCTATTTTAAATATGCTGTTGAGACTCTGAAATTGCAATCAGGTGTATGAAAAATTGGATGTGAGCAGGCATTTGGCTGCTCAGTTCCAGAGTGTACCTTCAGGTCACCCTGAGTAGCATTCACATCACAAGGATTCAGCTCTGGTCTGGCTTGCTTCCATCATTCTGGGCGAGAACTCAGAGAGAGAGCTGCATGATATAAATGTAGCTGTTTAAGAAGTGAAAAATCCAGCTACATTACTTAATTTGCAACATATAATTTAAAAAGGTAATTTAATATTTGACTTAACTTATACATTTAATTTGTAGGAAGAGAAGATCTTTTAAACAGAAACTTAATTAATGCTTATTTCTGAATTAACTATGTAAGCACTCATATGCTGGTAATTTTCTCTGGATATTATTAACCTCCACATGGCCTCAAAAAAAATGTGAAACGATGTATAGATGTTATATTTGATATTGGAAAAAGAGTGTATGTGGAAACATCTTTAAAAATGATTGCTTATTGAAAAAATGCCAATCCTATTCATATTGTATGTATAAATTTTGCCCAACTAAGAAAAACCACTGCTGTCTCAATGATGTGGGAAAGATAAGGATTACTACAGCAAACCCAAGTATTCTGTCCTTGCCTCATTTAATAATTATAAATATAATAATATACTTTTCCCAGACCACTACTGGATTATGACTTTCAGCTGCATACTTGAAAAGAAAAGAAAATTTTTTAGAGAATAATCTCTCTTGCAGAATTTTTAACTTTACTTGAAGCATTTATACCAATTTTGCCCTCAACACTGGGGGAAAAAAAATGTAAGAAATTTCACTCTTTCTTTACATTAAGAATAGGGAAAAACATCTGAATCTCTCTGAAAAAAAAATGTATTTATCCCATAAAATTAGCATATGTTTATTTTCTACTTAAAATCTCAAACTATTTTACCCAGTATTAACTGGTCACTTACATCATTATCTTTTTTATTTTCTGGTTTCACTATGATAGATAATCTATCAACAAAAGCTTATGTCACTTAAAAAAAAATACGTTAGTCGCTCAGTTGTGTCTGATTCTTTGCCATCTCATGGAGCGTAGCCTGCCAGGCTCCTCTGTCTGTGGGATTCTCCGGGAAAGAATACTGGAGTGGATAGCCATTCCCTTCTCCAGGGGATCTTCCTACCCAGGGGTCAAACTTGGGTGTCCTGCATTGCAGGTAGATTCTTTACCATCTGAACCACTAGGGAGACCCCATTATGTCACTTACATACAGTTAATTCTGAAAGCAACAAAAGAAGTTAACTCTATCATTATTATTTACTTGGGCAAGAAATCAATCTTTGTGCATTTGTTAAATGTTCCTGGCATACATTGTTTTTATGGACATGCATATCTAAACTGAAGGAAAGAAATCTATATTGCCACTAAACTGAGTTTTATTTCTGTTCTCACAATGTGAGTTATTTATTCTGACAAACAATATGTTCTGTGAATGTGCATCTAGGGAAAACCAACTCACTTTAATATTAGTATTAGTACATCAAAATTAGTAAATGAAATCTTCTCTGATAAACTTAGAGCATAGAAAGTATTTTTAGATATTCAGTCATGGCTCCTTTGCATTAATGCAGATAATTCAGAATGAATTCTGTGAATTCATGTGTGTATCACTTATTATAAATCATACTTAATCATTTTTATTATCTCTTGAATAGAGGTATGCAGTAACAACAAATAACAGTTTCAAGTTTTCTTTGAAAATTAATAATGCTGGATATATGGCATAACAAATATCTGTGGTCAGACAAAAGCTATCTGATTTTACGCTTGTAATATTTGCAGTATAATAATGGGAAAGGATGGGCTTCCCTGATAGCTGAGCTGGTAAAGAATCCACCTGCAATGCAGGAGACCCTGGTTTGATTCCTGGGTTGGGAAGATCCGCTGGAGAAGGTTTAGTCTACACACTCCAGTACTGTTGGGCTTCCACTGTGGCTCAGCTGGTAAAGAATCCGCCTGCAATGTAGGAGACCTGGGTTTGGTCCCTGGGTTGGGAAGATCCCCTGGAGAAGGGAAAGGCTACCCATTCCAGTGTTCTGACCTGGAGAATCCCATGGACTATACAGTCCCATGGGGTCACAAAGAGTCGGACACAACTAAGTGGTTTTCACTATAGGGAAGGATAAAATTTTACTTCACAATAGGAAAGGATAAAATTTGTTTCAGCTTTTTAACAAATGAATTTGTCTTTATGCATATATCATATACAGTAAGAGGGAGAAATTTGGCTTTTAGTACTGGTGAACTAATAGGTTGAATTGCTACAAAATATTGTGATCTCATATCAAGACAATTTTACAGTAAATGTAATATTGCTTATATATTTACCTCATTCCCATGAATAAAGCAAAGAAATACAACAATGAAAGGCCTAGTCCTTTCCAAAATAATTGCCAGGATGTAACATAGTCATTTAAATTATATAGGTCTTTTAATCTAGATTTCTTAGCCATTTACTGACAGTACTCATATTCTCCAATAGCCAGTTACAAGAATGAGGCCCTGCATAACTGTAAATTGTGATCTGTTTTTATAAATTGTGCCATGATGTAGTCTCACATCCTGCATAAACTGTATGAAGATTCAGAGAAAGGACGGAGTTAAAATTATGTTTATCAGTTATTTGTTCCACATAGACCAAACAAAATCCCATACTTTTTCTCATGACAATTTTACTTAAAAATGACCTTTAAATGTACTAAATAGTTATTGTGTATCTAGCAGATACCAGACATGTTAAGAGTGTAAATGGTATAAAATGGAGTTTTTGACTCACAGGTATTCATGGACCTGACTGAGGGATATAAAATGTTCCAAAAAAATATTAAATGGTATAAAGCCGTGGACAGTATGATGGACAGGGAAGCCTGGAGTGCTGCAGTCCATGGGGTCACAAACAGTTGGATACAACTTAGCAACTGAACCACAACAATATTGTTTTTTAATGATTGTGTAGAAGTCTTAACAGTTAAAGGGCTTATATAAATTTTGAGAGTTAAGCTGAAGTTTTAAGAAAAGATGAAAGAGGGAAAATAATCTGCAAAATAATCTATGTACATACAGATACGTGTGTGTATATATATTTATATGCATACACATAACTAAATCACTTTGCTATAACCTTGAAAATAATACAACATTATAAATCAACTATACTTCAGTTAAAAAAAAAGATCTTTAAAAAAAGAAAGAAGGAAAGGGCTTAATGGATGAAAAAGAATAGTGGCAAGCTCTCCAGAAAGTGCAGTACAGAAGTAAATCTAAAAAAAAAGCAGGATTTAAGAGGACATGTTGGTCTCACAAGACAGGACTGTCTTATTAAGGTATGGTGGTAGGTAAGTTGCATCAGACAAAGGAGAGTTTGAAAAGTCACTTTCAAAAGTTGGATCTGTTGCTCAGGATTCCCCACCATTCTCATCAGAGGGATGGCAGTGATGGGCTGTATTAGGGGGCTTTGTTTGGGGGAAATGACTTCATTTTCCCCAGAGCAGCAAGTGGACAGATTCTCCAACGTAAGTTGTGTGTACCAAGAAAGGAAGGAGAGTATCTTCAAGTAGCTATTCATTCTTCCATGTGATTTGTTTTGTAATTTTTTTTCTTTCACACATGTGCACATGTATATATACTCCAGGTATATACACATGATCAGCTCTTATTTACCTAAATTCTTAGAAAGGAGCATGACTGATGAACTTACAATCTAAAAATAATTTTGGTTTGGCTTTGGAATATGTAGTCAAATTTATCAAAGTTTGTTTGTTTTATCAATGACTTTTGCTGCATTGATATTAAAATGAGTCCATCTAATCGGCTTGTCTTATGTTGCAGCAACGTCACTTTTTTGCCATGGTGTGTACATGCCATCTATTCAGCAGCTTCTGTACACTGGCCCCTGCCAGTCTCCTGCCAGGAATGTTAACCTTAACACTATTACATGAGTACAGGATACCATGCATTATACCAAGTGCTTTTCATCGATCAGCTCCTTTAGTGCTTATAAAAATTTTACCATGCTAATTTTGTAAACAAAGTAATTGAGACCCAGAGAGACCAGTAACTAGTTCCATCCCACAGGAGGTTAGAACTCACCTAGGGCAGATTCTATGTGCTCATTTTGTTCCTGCCAGTGACTGTTACAGTGATACTAAATGTTGGTTGATTAAATACATTATTGAAGAAGAAGACATAGGTAAGTACATTAACCCCAAAAGAGCCAGCATTATGTAAAATAGTATCATACTCAGATGGGCAAAATCTAAGGATTAGGGAATGGAACATTCATGTAAAATTGGACATGATACTAATTGTATCAAATTATGATGCAATTATTAGTGACAACATTTAGAAAGTGCTACCATAAGTCATCAACCTCAACACATAGCCACATTCTGGACTCTATTATCACCTAGGTATAACATTTATAGCATTTAAACTCTTGTACCACACCTTGTGAACCAAATCTTCAGTGTTGATAAGTATTATTCCTCTATTTAGTTTATAATCCACCGAGATATGCTACACTTTTATCCACAAATTTCTCCAACAAACATGATCATTTTAGTCTAATTTCCTACTCAGACTAACGATGAATTGGCTTACTATCTCATTAATAGTCTCAAAATTGCAGCTCTTATATCCTTTTGCTCTATCATTCAACTCACAACACTGATTAAACACTACAATTTTTATGTATTTTCCTGCACTAGTAAAGTGATTGCTTTTGGAAAAATTACAAAAATTTATGGAATGATAGACTGATGCAACTCCAATTTCATTGTTTTCAGTTCTGCCTGAACCATCGACAGTATTTGTCCATCTGTTTTTAAAAATACATTTTAAAATGTATTTTAAATGCCCCCTTTCATTTGAGAGGCTCTCCTAATAACCGTGGAAATCTCCAAGGTTTCCCTACCAAACTTTCAATCCATTGATTGCTCTCAGAACTGATGCAACCTCTGACCTCCTTCACTGAGCACTGCCTTATGTTTTCTAATACAACCATTCCTTCCGTGATGCTCATTAAGCCTTTAGACTTATTTTTTGCTCATTCCTAAAATCCCTGAAACCAAAAGCATCCTCTGGAATGTCACAACAAATCAATAGACGTATGCCAAAAAAAAAATTAAGAAAACCATTAGATAGATAATATAAGTGAGGTTGATAATGAAACCAATAGTTAGAAATGGGGCTTCCATTAAATCTGGAAGATGGATAGAGGAAGCCATAGTAACAGACTCTGGAAACTGAATATGAATGCTTGGAATAAGGCTTAGCCCTAGGAGCAGAAATAACCATGTCTGAGCAATAACTATAACCAGTCTTTAGGTTGTGTTTTATGGAGAAACAGCACTGCAATACCTTCTTTGGGCTCGAGGTTTGAAGAAAGAGGGGAAGTTAGCCCCTGAGAAAAAATGCCGTAGACATCCAGCAGAAAGACTGGGTTATCAGGGTTCAGTAGGAGGTGGTAACACAAGACAGCGAAGACAGGTGCCTGCTACTCTAGCCTGGCTATTTGTTAAACCACAGTGCTCAGGAACTCTGATTTTATGGTGATTTGCTCTTAGCTGGGAAAGGATGACTTGAGCAAATTCCAGATATATAATAGCAATGGGTACCGGTAGTTATCTTTAAAATTTATTTTATTGTCTTTATTATGGAAGGAAGGGGAATTTTAAATATAGATCCATTGATTCTACATTAGGTATTTTGGGCACACTTTTCATATATCTCTTTTAATCACCCCAAATCTCTTTAAGAAAGACGGTATTATCATTGTGTTTTGAATAAAGAAATATATGCTCAGAGAAGTAATTTGCTTAAAGCCATTTATTACACTGTAGAACTGGATCTAAAGCCATATTGACTCTTTCATGATCCTGTGCTAAGAAAAGAACCTACATCTTCCTTGGGGGGCCTGAATAAAAAGCAGGATTAGAAAACCTTGCTGTGAGAGTTTGCAAGTATTTAGTTTATCATTGTTTAACGCTAAGCCACTAAATAATGTTCTCTTCAAAATGATAAAAGGAGAAAGAATGAGTTGCTAGTTGGAGTTTAAGGAGAACCACAACTTTAAAAGCACATATGGAATTGGGTGCAGGTGCCTTTAGAATCTACACATTTTAACTTCTTGAGCCTTGGTCAAAATAGCATCTTTTAAAAGCTGCTAACACATTTTGATAATTAATATTTAACTAAATACTTGTGCTATGGCATAAGAATTTATTTTTGAGTTGAAAATTTAGTGAACTGGAGGCTATTGTACTCAGATTCTGGTCCTGGAAACAATTTTACTGTTCACTTCATCATCTTTCTGACATTCATTCTAACAAAGGCAAAGAGTAATAGTTGGTATCATTGATAACCTTGGAGGAAGAACAGGAGAATAGATGTCATGTCAAGAGTCTGCAACCTTAACGAAACAAGGCCTAATTAACGTTTTTGCTTGTTTTACCCCAAAGTTGATATTTTATGCTACTGATACCATGTACCTAATCAATTTTTAAAAATAAGTTTACTCATTCATACTAGTAGCACCTCTTCCACTATTTTTCTTTCAATGAATTTAAAAGTATATATCACTTAATTAGGGACTTCCCTAGTGGTTAAGAATCTGCCTTGCAGGGTGGGGGAAGACAGGTTTGATCCCTTATTGGGGAACTAACCTCCCACCTGCCATAGAGCAGCTAGGCTTGTCTGCTGCAAGTAATAAGCCCACGGGCCAGAACTGCGGAGTCTGTGCGCTGCGACAAAACACCTGCCTGCACAGCAAGATCAGAACAGGCAAACGAGAAGTAACAGCCAGTCATGAGGGGCCACACACACACAAAGTGTAGCACTCAACTTTGTCCTTATCCAAGCTTTTGACTACTTTTCCTCACAGCTTCCATTGTTCCAAACCAGACCCACTGTTAGCAGATAATGCACACAGTGGTAATACATACTGCTAACTCAAGCTAGCAGGAAATACCTATTTCAAAAATGAAATTATTAAATAGCTATTAACAGTACCTACTCACTATGCTCATTTTGTCTGTTCTCCAATGAATTAAATAGCATTAAAGTATGTGAACTATGTCTTTAACAAAACTAATTAATTCTGTGTGATTATTGAGCAGCCACTGTGTATGACAAGAAAAACACTGGAAGCCCTCGGTATTTGCGATCACTTCTCTATTCTGTCTTCTAAAGATGACTTGGGTTGTTTTTATTCAGACTTTAAAGTTCATTTTGTATTGAAAGTGAAAGTGGAAGTCGCTCAGTCGTGTCTGACTCTTTGCAACCCCATGGACTGTCCATGGAATTCTCCAGGCCAGAATGGAGAATCCAGGTAGCCTTTCCCTTCTCCGGGGATCTTCCCAACCGAGGGATCGAACCCAGGTCTCCCTCATTGCCGGCGGACTTTTTACCAGCTGAGCCACAAGATTTTGTACTGGGGTATAGTCAGTTTCCAATGTTGAGGTCGTTTCAGGTGAACAGCAAGGGAACTCAGCTGTACATATACATGTATCCATTCTCCCCCAACTATCCTTTCCCACCGACCACCGTAAGTTTGTTTTCTGAGTCTGTGAGTCTCTTTCTGTTTTGTAGATAAGTTCATTTGTATTGTTTGTTTGTAGATTCCACCTGTAAGTAGGTATTTGATAGTTCTTCTCTGGAGGAGAAGCCAGTACCAGGCTAGACTGTGCCCACGGCGGACAGATTAAACAAGCTCTCCAAGAAGAAAAGTCAGCATCAACAGTGGCAGTGGGAGAGCCGGTGTTAGAAAGAAAGAACATGTAGGAGATTCTGAAAGGTGTGAAACTTTTAAGAAAAGAGTGGCGTATTTAAAGAGGATACTTTCATTACGTCTTCTTGTGATCAGTGTCGTGACTCTCTAGTCTGGGTTGACTAGTAAAGCTTGGCCCAACTTTTCAAGCATTTTGATGATTGAACTTTGTCGGTGAGTATCTATGCCCACAAATGTGTTTTGTGCATTTAATAATTATATTAATATTAGCCTCTAAAGAGTAATATGGAAGGATGGCTAGGCAAGGCCCAGTAATATGTAATATTTGAATTGTAACCATTGTAACAACCCAAGAAAACAATTTGGTAGATATAGAAACTAAGAGAAATCATTACCTGGATTTATATTTATAATTATGCCCAAGATTATAAATGTATCAGATTTAATAATGAATATACTTCTACATTTTGCATATATTGAAAAAATTCACACTCATTATTCTTTTAACCCTTTGTAGTTATTAAACAAAGTCAGTGTTATTGATTTGGTAATGATAAATTGATCTCAGTATATTTTTAACCATAAGAGATTACTGTATTCTTATTTTTCTCCAGGTTTATAGTTTTCTCCCATCTATCTTTATAGTAATTTGAGGCAGTAAAAATATCATACATAACTTCAAAATGAATATTGGATTCTCTCATTGCTGTATAAAATACTTTATAAAAAGTCTTACATGATTTCTGTAACATTATTTACTATATATGTTACATAAAGTAACAGTAGCGTTATTGTTAACTTAATCATCTAACTAAACATCTTTCTTCAAATGTGGCATAAACATGTATGTAAATTTAACAAAAATTGGAAACATTTTTTGTTTTAACACTAAAATAAGGAAAATATATATTTGGCTGCTCAGTAATTTAAATTTGATAAATTTAATTGTACCATTCAATGGATTCTACATTTATTTTTCAACAAGATTTCACATAAATCTTTCAAATTCCTTAAAGACTTTGAGTTATCCAGACTTACAGAAATGTTCAACATTTGATTCTGTAATCTATACTTGTGAATTCAGTCTACAAAGATGTGCATGACTATTCCTCATAGTAAAGATTACAGTGCTTGGCTGGAAATTGAAAATGAACGGAGATCAGTAAACTTTGGTGAGAAATCAACTTAGTACAGGACTTTACCTTATATTCTCATATATTTTCAGACCAAGTGACTTTTCAAACATTAAATGTTACTGTTTTGGTATATAATTTAACATGATAAAATAACAACTAAAATTTGGTATGAGCATGTTCATCTTAGTGCTTATATGATTACATTGTGTTTCTTTTATTGTGATGGTGAGGGCTATCAAATTTAAATGTAAAGGAGAATAGTAGTCTCTTGGCATTTAGGTACTTAGCATCAAATTTCAAATATTCATAATCAACAATAATTCCAGAAAAACATCTACTTCTGCTTCATTGACTGCACTAAAGCCTTTGACTTTGATCACAACAAACTGTGGAAAATTCTTAAACAGATGGTAACACCTACCTCCTGAGAAATCTGTATGCAGATCAAGAAGCAACAGTTAAAACCAGATGTGGAACGGACTGGTTCCAAATTGGGAAAGGAGTATTTGTCACCCTGCTTATTTAACTTATTTGCAAAGTGCATCATGCTAAATGATGGGCTGGATGAAGCACAAGCTGGAATCAAGGTTGCTGGGAAAAATATCAATAACCTCAGATATGCAGATGACACCACCCTCATGGGAGAAAGTGAAGAGAAACTAAAGAGCATCTTGACAAAAGTGAAAGAGGAGAGTGAAAAAGCTGGCTTAAAACTCAACATTCAGAAAACTAACATCATAGCATCCGGTACCATCACTTCATTGCAAATAGATGGGGAAACAATGGAAAACAGTGACAGACTTAATTTACTTGGGCCTCAATATCACTGCAGATAGTGACTGCAGCCATGAAACTAAGACACTCCTTGAAAGAAAAGCTATGACCAAGCTATGCAGCATATTAAAAAGCAGAGACATGACTTTGCTGACAAAGGTCCGTCAAGTCAAAGCTATGGTTTTTCCAGTAGTCATGTATGGATGTGAGAGTTGGACTATGAAGAAAGCTGAGCACCGAAGAATTGATGCTTTTAAACTGTGGTGTTGGAGAAGACTCTTGAGAGTCCCTTGGACTGCAAGGAGATCCAACCAGTCCATCCTAAAGAAAATCAGTCCTAAATATTCATTGGAAGGACTGATGTTGAAGCTGAAACTCCAATACTTTGGCCACCTGATGGGAAGAACTGACTCACTGGAAAAGACCCTGATGCTGGGAAAGATTGAAGGTGGCAGGAGAAGGGGACAATAGATGATGAGGTGGTTGGATGGAATCACCAACTTGATGGACATGAGTTTGAGTAAGCTCCAGGAGTCGGTGATGGACAGGGATGCCTGGTGTGCTGTAGTCCATGGGGTCACAAAGAGTCAGACACCATCCAGCGACTGAACTGAACTGATAGTCAACCTTAAAGTTACATGACAAATAGTAATCAGTAATTTTGCTAAAGTATTAATTTAAATCACTTCTGAATGGAGGCTTTTGTTGACAAAGGAGCTGATGGTACCTGGAAAGCTCAGTCAGGGCTGCTTTGTATTTCTTAACTTGTTCTATGTGTATTTTAAGCTTCTTTTTGCCAGCTTTTGAGTTCAGGAAACCAAGTTATGCCAAACATTTTAAATAGAAAGTGATTTAATAAGTAATTGAGAGTAAATAAATCCACCTGCAATGCAAGAAACTTAAGTTTGATCCCTGGATTGGGAAGATACCCAGGAGAGGGGAATGCAAACCCACTCCAGTATTCTTGCCTGGAAAATTCCATGGACAGAGGATCCTTGGTGGGTTACAGTCCATGGGGGAGCAAAGAGTTGTACTCAGCTGAAGTGACTGAGTATGTACACACACAGACACATTTGGAGGCCCACAAGAGTGAATTTTATCTTAGGCCCAGGAGAGAGTAATTTTCAGAAGTCCCAGAACTGAGCCAGTAGGGGAATTACTAATTCTGTAACTGACAAGAAACTCTCACTAGAGTATTTTAGCTCATGAAAACACCAAAATAACTGCTATCCAGGAAGTGTTCCCTACATCCATGCCCACTGTCCTTGTGAGAAAAGAATTTTTGTGTGTATTCACATTTTATCTAGCCCTTTACACTTTCATTTGTTAAATATGATGTACAACACGCATCATATATTGGAACATCATAAGCGTTTATTTAGAAGTAGTTGCTCGGGGCTTCCCTGACGGCTCAGTGGTAAAGAATCTGCCTGCCAATGCAGGGGACATGGGTTCAGTCCCTAGTCCAGAAAGATTCCTCGTGCAGTGGGATAGCTAAGCCCATGCCCCATAGCTACTGAGCCAGCGCTCTAGGGCCCGTGATCCGCAGCAAGAGAAACTTCTGCAGTGAGAAGCCCGTGCGCTGCAGTGAAGAGTAGCCTCCACTCGCCACAACTAGAGAAAGCCCCCGTGCAGCCATGAAGACCCAGCACAGCCAAAAAAAATTAATTAAAACTTAAAAAAATGCATGCTCATGACATGTACTCAAAGATACCGTGATGCATCTTTTTATGACATGTACTCAAAGATACTGTGATGCATCTTTTTCATGGTACATGGTGATGCACCATGAAAGACCTTTAGACAGCAGTGGCCTAAAACCACTCTGCTTAGCCATATCCCTGGTTGGGTGCTGCTGGTAACACGTGCCTGCTCTATGCTTGTTCTAGGAAAAGTGCAATTTAAATTTTTTAGACAAGAAGGTGATCCTTGTCCTCTAGGACTAAAGCACGGGCTTTATTTAGCATGGAGTGCTGCATCCCATTGCCTTCTCAGCCTGATAACAATGTTTATGACATTAAGTGCCTTCCTATGCCTGAAAAATAGCAGAAGGAGAAGAGGCAGAGGGAAATGCTCTCCACATCTGTTTTGCTTTCACACAACAGTGACAGAAAAACACAGTTCCGTTGCCTGATTCCTCAAGCACACTTTCCAGCTCTCAATCAAACAAACAGTAACTTCGTGGCCTTGCAGGCCTCCCTGTTCTTCGCAGACACATACTTGTCCCTTCCTGGCAGAGCTTCACATGTTGTCTGAAATGCACAACTAGATGTGTAAGGGCTTTTTTGCAACCTTGGATTGTTCTCCGGGACCTGGCCACCTACACTGAGCAATAAGGGACAAAATTGAAGAAGCTTTTTAGCTTTTATAGCTTATTGATTTTTGTATTTTCTGATGTATTAGAGCAATTTTTCAAACGTATCCTCCTTACCTTGATATCTTGAGTGTGGAGAGAGGATTTCACATTTATTAGTTTTGCTTTAGTAAAAAAAAAAAAAAAAATATATATATATATATATATATATATATATAAATTCTGTGTGTGTGTGTTATCTCAGAGATATAAATGGTAGAGTATTAAAAAAATCAATTCTTAGAGTAAAATGCAAAGATTGTGTGTGCGCAAGTGTTATATAAAAAGCAGACAGCAAGGAATATACCCTTTCCAACAGGTAACAAAGATGGTTTTGCAAAGTACAATTTCTGGGCCATGGTTACACTCAGAGATGCTCCATGCTTTTCAAAAGAAGAGTTCTACCATAATGGACAGTGTATAATGTGGTAAATACTTTTTTTATTACCTCTGATCATCCGTGACAGCATTAAAGAAAGAAATGCAGCAGAAATGTCTTCTCCAGTGGGAGCAGTCTTTTCTCAGAGCTCAGAGACAAGGTGTGAAGCATTTCATGGTAAAGACTCTTTGAAGTCTTTCATTTTAAAATGATAGGTGCAAAACAAAATTACTTGTGGTATGTTAGCTCACTGTTGCACTCTAAAGAATTAATAGTTTCTATTTTAGAGACAGTCTATTACTTGATAGTCATGAATTTCACTTGAGTGTTTTCAATCCTTAAGATGGTTGAGAATCAGGCTGAAGTTTCCCCCTATTAATTTTTTTTTTACAATAAATTCCTTGACTTGTCAGCATTCTTTCAGAAACCTCTAAACTCCACTCAACTATAATGTATTTGGATAGAGAAAGAAACTAAAAGCATCAAGGAAGTTTTAGAAACCTTGAGTTATCCTACCTCCAACCATGTCTCCTATTATTCTGATACAATGTGTGAACTTTACTGAAATTTATTTTCCTTGGGGTGATTTTTTGTTTGTTTAAAAGTGAGCTATTACAATATATAGAGCAAATTAAGTTAAATACATACTCCTGATTTCAAACAAATTACAATTTTAGATGTGTTTCTTACCAGTAATTAAATTTAAAAGGTTAAAAATATGGAAGACTTTTGATAAAGACAGTGGGCAAGCCAATCTTAAATGGTGGTACTAGTAAGTCAATTATCACATGATCGTTGTGCATTATTAAACCTCTCTGAGAATGGGTAGTTCATCTATAAATTGGGAATAATGATACCTAAACACAAGGCTGTTTTGAGAAAAATGATAGAAAGGACATAAAACACAGAGACGAGTGTAGTGCGCCTTAAAAATAGGGCGGTGTATCCTCTTGATTGTTCCATCTCGCTGCTCATGAATTCATTTGATTCAGAAGGTACTGCAGTTGAGAAATAGTCCTGATGGTGGTTAGATGTGATATAAGCTTGGGAGATATGTGTTAAGGTCTCTAAATTCATGCCAGGAAAGAGGAATGGAGTGTATAAAAGAAAGAGAAGAAAAGAATAGACCCTGGAAGGAAAACTCAGTAAAAACCTGCCTTCTAACGTTACCTAAGGTTTACCCTGAGCTTTGAGATTATATGCACAGACTCTTTGATAGACGCTCCAAAGCCTTGAGCTGCTGTGAGGTTGGTTGATGAGCATTTCTTTCAACCACAGTGCGGCTCTTGCCATCCTCGGGTCTTCAATATCAGTGGCCTGTTTTACATCATTTCCTGAGCCTCTGAAGCTAGCAAAAGTTGTCCATTTTAATTTGCTCACTTGCATCTTCTGGCAGAGAACAACACGCCGATGTGGAATATGCCCCCTTCGGTTCACTTGAGTGAGCCAAGGTGGGGGCCGGGCCTGATGGTTGGAAAACTGTCACTTCATTCTTAGCAGCTGTGTCAGTGCTCTGAAGAAAGAACGGGCGCCCCTCGGCTCCTGGTACAATGGGAGGAAATCTCCATATGGTCGCCACCTCGTTTCCTAGCCCGCAACTTCTTTTCATCCTTGAAAAGCAACCGCAAAGCATTAACCCATCAGTTCTGCTCTCGGAACAGAGAACAAAGGGGATCTGACAGCCCATTCTGTGATCATCCTACAGCAGATTTCTGGAGGCCAGCCCAGTCTTTGGAATTCTTACTCAAGTTCTGAGCAGTGATGAAATCCCCTTTGCCTGACCCTGATGGTTTTGACTTCAATTTTCTGACAACCAGGTCTGTTTTGAACAAAGGACAGAGAAGAGGATAGGAATTGAAGGGAGGAAGCTTTCTAATACATCGATTGAAAGCAATACAGCCTTGAGTAAACACTGACCTACAGCAATTCTCTGACCACTACCTGAATGGATCATCTGTAATGATCCATTGTGATTACCTGATATACACTGGTTGTGTAAACTAGGTCTTCCAAAATTTGAACTTTCTTAGAATCTGTCAATGGTTTCCATTTCTTCTATGGCTTTCTTGTACTCTACCTTATATCATTTTCTCTTCATAAATGACCTCTTTTTTTTTTTTTTCTCAGCATTTCATTGATCTCAGGGATTTCACTGTATGACATTAGGTCCCATAGAGTATATGACCCAAGCCAGAATATATTCAAAAGTGAAAAAGGTGCAGCAGATAATATACCCATCAGGTGTCTGGGACAACAGGACAGATAGGTGTAAACTGGATCATCCCAGGCAAACTGTGACTAATGGTTCCCCTGATATATTGCCCCATTTTTTTTTTTCATCTATTATGAGTGCTAAAAGATTTTGCCAGTATTAGGCTTGGACTAAACATTTAGATGCAATTTTAAAGAATCATGTGTTACGGTGAGTTAAAGCAAGAAGAACTTGAAGTCAAAGAAGTAACTTCTAGTTGGATTCTGATCCTTCCCTAAAAGGAGCTATAGGGAAAATGCATTTAATAGCACCTGCACTTAGAGTTGTAAGCATTAAATGAGACTATATATTTGGAAATGTTTCATAAACTGCACAACCCAATCAACACTGAAAAAAAAAAGTAATCCAAGAGCAAGGTGTGTTCAAGTAGAAAGTCATGGGTTGGTGCCACTATGTGAAAAAAACAAATGTTTTTAAGATGAGTCTTCATAATTAAATCTAAAATTTATATCAGTGGTAATAAAAGTTGGGGGGGATTATTTTCTGCTGTTTGCTAAGCTCTATTAGAAAAGTAGAAATAATTTATGAACCAATAGCTCTTAAGGGTCGTAAGGATTTTCAATCTACCTTAAAGGGTATCAAGAGAGCAGGGAAATAAATTGCCAGAGCTAGAGAAAACAACTAATTGATTAAGCTAAGGTGTATACCTTCATAAGATTCCCCCAGGCAATAACCACAATTACCTGAATAGTTATATTTTTAAGGCACCAACATATGGCTCATCCTTAATATGTGAAACTGTCACGTGACTGGGAAATTACTGGTTGAAATTTCTAAATTTTCATAGGAGGAGCAGAGGATACTGCTGTGGGGCAAGTCAGACACATCGGTGTAGAAGAATTTAACTTGATTTCTGTCGCATGGGGGCCAGCACTGACGTAGCTGGATCGGACCCCGGTCCTGTATTTGTAGTCACTATTATTCCGAGAAATCACATGATGGCTCTATTTTGTATAATAATATGGCCTCACACACCTTACAAAACTTGAATCTTATTTACCCAAAAAGGATACCCAGGTATCTTCACAGCTGAAACCCGAGTCACTGCTTTAGTATGGTATGGTATGTATATTCTGCATTTTTTTTTTTTTCCAGCCATGCTTCACAGCTCGCACCCCCCTGCAGTGGAAGCACAGAATCTTAAGCAATGGATCACCAGGGAAGTTCCTCACCTACACAATTGTAAGCATCTGTTTCTTTATAAACTACAAGTATACACCATTTCTTTAAAATAGGGGTAGGATGTTCAGGGAAGTTTTGTGCACTGATGGCAATGCTTTGTTTCAAATAGAAAGTTAAAAAAAAAATAGCTGTGCATTTGTGTAGGTGTGCATTTGTGTGTGTTGGGGGGCGATGAAGAGAAAGAGAAATGAAAGGAGAGATAGGAGAAGGAGGGGAGAAAGAGAGCTCACGGCATTCCGGGTGATGTTACAGAAATAAGAAAGTCCTTGCTGACATGCAGCTTTTGTGCTAATACAAGCAGCATGTAAACAAATAGACCTGTGCTTTTGATTGTGTGGAGAAAATAAAGTGATGTTCTAATAAGGGCCAAGGATGAGTTGGGTAAGCTTAGAAAGGAGGATCAGTGAAGACCACTCTTAAAATAATGGGATTTTAGCCTAGGCTGAAAGGACAATAATGAGCCTGCCATGTCAAAAGCAAAGCTAACTTCCATCACTTTCAGCCTCCGAAACACTTTGGTGTATTTAAGGAGTGAAAAAAAAAAAAAAACAAAAAAGCTGATGTCAGAAAGCAAGGCAGAGAATATAGGAGACGCAAGCAGAGCGATTGAGAGGGGTTAGTCCTCTCCCTCCTCTGAGCGGTTTATAATGAAGGGCGTGCTGGTGACGTTTAGAGACGTGGGGTGGAGATCTCCTGGCATTTAATGCCCAGGGGCTTGTGATGGCAACCGTTCTGCAGTGCAAGGGACTGCTCCTCACAAGGCAGAATCCTCCTACTCAGAATCCTCCTACTGGAACCATCATCACACCTTTTCCCACTGAAAAATGCCTAAAGTCTTTTAATTCATGCTAAGGAGCTTTAGACTTTATTCTAAATGCATCGAGGCTAATATTTTATTCAGGGAGGTGATATAATCTGAATTAAGGGTTTAAATAGTCTGTAGCTCTGTGGAAAATGGATGGTAGATGCCATTAATAGCATCATTTGGGGATTTGGAAAAAGTATATATTTGTAACCTACATAATACATTGTGACATGATGTCTTCATATGAACTGGGACTACCTTTTTTTTTTTCCTGCCTCCCAAGTTGATTCTGTACATTAACTGAAGGGAGAAACAATATTTTAAAATAATGAAGCACTATTTTGGTTCTTATTTTTTTTATCATCTTTGGGATTTCCTCATCAACATAACCCCCAAAACACACCAAATATTGAATTAGATAACCTCAACCCCAATGTCTTCACAAACTCAGAGGAAAATACCAGTGATTTTACATAAGTCTGAGAGGCTAAATTACAGTCTTTATTAGCCTTTTAAAAGCCAGCATTATAGTAAAATTTCAATCAAGCAACACATAACAGTTTAACCCTATGACTTAACATTCCTGCCAGATACCAGGCTGGCTTGAGGCACTTAGCTGAAAAGCTGAGGCCTCCATCACCGTAGAATGCCTCCTGCCCTTGCTAGACGGTTCCTGTCCCCTTATTTTCTACATTCAGATGTTGTCTGAGATGAGTATTATGTTCCCCTTCACCCTTTGGCCCCACTGGCCCCTGCATCCATTAATTCAGGACCTCATGTCAGAACATGTTCATTACCAGAATCCAACCACCTCTTGCCTAGTCTCAGTAAAATATCCAAATCCTCCGAACACATTTCCTTTTGCTTAATGAGGTGCCCAGGGGTAATGACAAAGGTTTCAGGCTGGGAGTGATATATACCAGCTGTGGTCTGCTGGTGTAGGAGATCATTGAAATATTACCTCCCCCCCCCAAAAAAAATGCCATCGAAGAATCATAACTGCAAATCGAGAAGGGAATAAAGAGATCATTTAGTCTGTGCATTGCAAACACAAATATATACAGAGACAAGCAGGTAACAACAATGAGTGAAGGGGGCCCTGTATTGTCCCTCGGAAGAGCTGGGATGGTTGGAGAGGAGACAGCGGCCCCCTGAGAACACACACTGTTGCCGTCTGCGCCGGGACACGTCATGTGTCCCCACCTGCTGATATTTTTTCCAGAAAAAGCTGCAAACCCAGACTGTTATAAAAAAAATCCTTAATTTCATGCTAGGGCTTCTCTGGCAGCTCAGCTGGTGAAGAATCCAGAGAATCCACCTGCAGTGCAGGAGACCCAGGTTCAATCCCGGGGCCGGAAAGATTCCCTGGTGAAGGGCACGGCAACCCACTCCAGTATTCTCGCCAAGGAAACCCATGGACGGACGAGCTGGCGGCTACAGCCCATGGAGTTGCAAGTCGCACACCTGCGCGACTGCACACACAGTTTTCTAGCAGATAAAACAAAATCAGGCTGCCCATTTAAAATCTATGACCAGTCTCATCTCTCAATTACACCGCGATGCTAAAGCATGGTTCTAGAGCTAATAGAATGAAGGAGTTGTGATTAAAAAACCAGAGATGGCTTGGTTTTTAAGGCATTACTTTTCTATGTGTGATTGAATCTGCCTTTTCCTTTTTTCCGCTATTACTCTGTAGCCAACTGAGTCTCAGGATGCCTTCCAAGTGCGTGTTTTCGGCTCACCTGAGCAGGTTTGTGTGGCACCTTCCGGCATGACGAAGGGAGTATCAGCTCTTCATCCCACCAGCAGGCTGAAAGTTTTCAGGACTAGTAAAAATGTGATTGATCCACGGAGAAGATGAAAATATCTTCAGTTTTGGGTGTTTTCCTGTGGCATGCATTACAAGTTGCATGAAAATACTTTCCAGACCGGACATGAAAAAAGGAATAACAGACATATGTAATCAGATGCAGATTAAGGTTAATTTGCTATATCCAAGGAGCTTTTAAAAGCATGGACAAGTTAAAAGAGCAGTATATATCATTTTAGCCAGTTTTATATGTCTGAGAAATGTGCATGCAGTCACTTCAGTCATTTCCGACTCTGCGCGGCCCCATGGACTCCTCTGTCCATGGGATTCTCCAGGCAAGAATACTGGAGTGGGTTGCCAAGCCCTCCCCCAAGGGATCTTCCCGACCCAGGGTTCGAACCCATGTCTCTTACGTCTCCTACATTGGCAGGTGGGTTCTTTACCTGCTCACAGGTAAATCTGAGCAGTTATTAAATATAAATTAAGTAGAATGTAATTTTACAGATTTTGAGTAGCTATGGGTAGTATTTCAACAATCATAGTAATAAAATTGTACTATTCATATTTACTGCATGAATTGAAGGTAAATAAATTTGTGTTTGTTTTTGTTAAAGGTCTAATTTTATATATATATATATATATATATATATATAAAATTGCAGGAGTTGACATCTTAAAGATTATTTAAAGTGGTAATTTTGAGGAAAGCCTGACATAAGGAGGGTTATTCAAAGTTCATATTTAAGAGGGCAGTTTATGCACAAGAGGGAAATATGATTAGTTCAAAACTGTTAATAAAGAAAGAAATCTTAAATTATTTTTAAGGAAAACACACATACAAACACACATATATATGAAATAGCTATAAATATGAGTATAAGAAGTTGGCAAGGGGGGAAACAAATGAAAAAAATCATCTACTCATGCAATCATCCAATGGTTCCTTAGATTTTTTTTTAATCTACTATGAAGCTAGGTAGCTAGCCAGTAGGTACAGGTAGAATAGAGAATTTGTGTCACAGATTAACTTTGGTTGTAATGAATTTCAAGTTTCAAATTGTACTTGAATGTCAGTGCTCTGGAATTGTTCAACCTGTATTGCTCATTGATTAGAGTTAAAACATTTTAAAGATATGGGAAAACTCATTATTATGGGGTTCATATTAACAGAATTTATCTGAATAATTTTGAAACTTATCTACTGATCTTTACTCATTCTAGTGTGTGTGTGCTCAGTCATGTCCAGCTGTTTGAGACCATCAGGCTCCTCTGTCCATGAGATTTTCCTGGCAAGAATACTGGAGTGGGTTGCCCTGTCTTCCTGACCCAGGGATTGAGCCCCAGAGTCCTGCATCTCCTGCATTGGCCGGTGGATTCTTTACCACTGAGCTGCAAGGAAGTCCTTCATTCTAGCGTTTATTAGCAATAATTATGATAACAATTACGATAAGTTGTTTATAAGCTCTATGGTTAGAAGTTCAATAAAGAACTTCTTTACTACATTGAGCGGGCAATAAAATTTGGCAGTGAAATCCTAAATGGTAGATCCCTAATCCAGTTATGACAGTTGCAATCTCTATTTCGACTTCTATTATCCCAGGCTTCTATCATCCCTAAAGATACCAAAATTCACAATAGAAAGATTTTTTTTCCATTTTTAATGCAAATATGAATTTTTGCTTTGCTTTCTATATTGAATGCTTTCTATATGCTTGATCTTTTTACAGGAATTAGGACCCATCAGTTAACATAGGAAAATAATATCCCTTTGTTGGCAATGGACAGGGAGGCCTGATGTGCTGCAGTCCATGGGGTCGCAAAGAGTTGGACACAACTGAGCGACTGAACTGAACTGATAAAGCAGGGAAGTGTTTTTATAGTGCCTAAAGATAAACAACAAACTTGAACAACATAGGAGTTAGGGATGCTGACCCTGTAACAGTCAGAAATCCATGTATAACTTAACAGCCAGGCTTCCATACCGACAGTTCTATATCCATCGATTCAATTAACTCAGATCATGCAGTACTATAGTAGTGATAGAGTAGTTACTGGAAAAAAAAAGTGCATATAAGTGAACCTGCGTGGGTCAAACCCCTGTTGTTCAATGGTCAGCAGTAGTTTATCACTATACTAAATGGAAGGCAATGCAGAGTGTTGCAGGTGGGAAAGGAGCTGTCAGGTCACGTCTTTGGCTAGAAAAGGTCTCGAGGTTGCGTTTGAGGGAAGACCTACAGCTGGTGAAGAAGTAAAGTGAAAGTTAATCGCTCCGTCCTGGCCAGCTCTTTGGGATCCCATGAACTGGATCGTCTGTCCAGCCAGGCCCATCTGTCCATGGGATTCTCCTGGCAAGAATATGGAGCGGGTTGCCACTTCCTCCTGCAGGGATCTTCCCGACGCAGAGGTTGAGCCCGGGTCTCCGGCACTGCAGGCAGACCCTACTATTTGAGTCACCAGGAGACCAGTGAAGGAGGAGGCCGTGCAGCTGTTTCAGAAGGAACAGCGCAGACGGGAGAAGAAGGCATGCAAAGGCCTGGGGCTGGAATACACTCGCATGTCCGTGGAACTGCCAGGAATGGCAAGGTGTCCCTGTAGGCTGGAGAGCAGGTGGGCAGGGTTGGCAGCGTTGAGGCTACTGTGTGTGAGAGCTTCAGGATGATGGGCCGGGTCCCGGAGGAGCCGCGCAGGAACTTAGGAGACTCCGCATCTGAGCGATATGCGAAGACACTGAATTCCTGTGGTGTATAGCACCGTTAGATCACAAATGACCACACACTTGGTGGCGTGTCACACCCCACTTATCAGCTCACAATTCTGTAGGACAGAAGTTCAAATATGGAAAACCAGCTTCTCTGCTCCAGGATAGGTATCAGAGGCTAATAGGGGAGTAAAACGGAAGCCAGTCTTACAGCATATTCGGATAATTCTTCTCATACCTCTCTTTAGTTTATATTTTCTTATTTAATTCATTTATAAGCTATACTACTTTAAACTTCTTAATGCTTTGGTAGATTTAAAATGAGATAAAATCATAAGTATACTTCCCACTCACTTCATAATGTCTTGTCATTCACATGTTTTGAGATTTTTCTAGGTATTTAACTAACCCTGTTCATTCATTTGACATCTATTTCTGGGAGAAATCTCTGAATGTTATTTTTAACTCTTTTGGCCCATTAACACTTCTTTTGTGTTCAATACTGCATTTATGTTGGTGTTACCACAGGAAAACTTGGAAAACTAAAAAAAAAATAATATCAATGTTTATAATATTCATGAAAAGTAATTTATACACTTGGAAAATGTTTTTGACATCCTACTCAAGAAGATCATCTAATATTATCTGGTGGCACATAAGTTAATCCATATTTTATGCCTTTCAGATATAAGGAACAACATGTTGTCACTAGAAATACTGTCTGCTGACTTGGCATTCATGAAATTCAGTCAGCCTAAATTGCGGGGCTAGTTCAGCCTATAAGATATAAAATCATTCAGGTTTCTTAAAGGGAATAAGAATAGCTTCACCCTCAAGCCTCCATTTCACACATCATCACTCAAAATATCTTCACACTTTATAACCTTTTGAAAAATCACATTTATCAGCACTTTTAATAGAAGATTCTGGGCATGTTTCCTTGTTGCTTTTGATATTTGTTGTTGATATTGCTATTTTGTTTTAATTAGTGTAATTGGTATTATAGTGCAACTAGCATTTTATTATTCTTTGTATCCAGTCAACTTGGAGAATGCTAGAGTATGAGTTGCTGGCAGATACTCTGGCTCTTATTATATTGAAAATTTCTTATTTTGCATACTGATTGAATGACCATCTGTCCCAATTTTTCATCTCCAAGTTTAAGTATTTGTAATATCATGAATTTGGAAAAAGCAAGATCCTTGGTAAGTTATAATAGGGCCTGTAGTGCATGAAAATAACAGAATATTAATGACATGCAAATTGACTGAAAGAAGTTGAAATAACTCCTCTAACACCTGATCTATTCCATTTAGCAACTGACTTTCTTACTTCAGTTTGACAATCTATGCATTCATAGTTTTCTTGGCTATTTGCTCTTTAAACCAATGAATCTAAGTGTGAGCGTGAGCACCTAATTTTTATGTACCAGGAACCGCGTCATTGTTAGTCACCAAAAAAGTTGCCTTCTGGTAGATGAAACAATTGAGCAGGGTAGTAATCCAACTCTGAGGCTACAGTTATACTCCTTTTATATCTATTAAACTGTGAAGTCAAGTGAGGTTTTCAATTTATGCTCATTCAAAGCTGTGCTATGCAGCATCAGAGGCTCTGAACCACTACAGGATGTCTATTTGAAGCACTGGGGAATTGGTCAATAGAAAAAAATGAGTAATGAGCCAATTTCCAAACATCTATGGTCTCATTCTGTAAGACTTTTGGATCACTGTAGTTTTAATTTTAATTGTACTGAAACCATTATTAGAGCCTGTATTCAGCTGTATCCATTTCTAGGAAAATGTAAGAAGAAAAAAATGAGAGATGAGGAAAATAACATAGCTAAATAAAATAAAAACTAAAGAAAAAATTTCAATTTGTCTTTTTCTATAAAGAAATAGAGTTGATTTCTGCCTTGGGAAAATGTTTTTCCTTAAATTTTTACTAGTCTTCCAAATACGAGAGAACCAATTAGTACTATAAAGAGATTTATTTTATGATGGATATTGATGCATGTTTTTTTGAATAAAATGTACTTAGAATAGATAAATTTTCTTTTTTGCCCCAAAATTCTACACTCTAAATCATGAAAACATGTTTATTTCTTTAATAGATCCTGGAATAAGTGAGCCAGATATTAAATACACAATAAATATGTTTTGTTATGTAAAAATTCTTTGGCCAAATTAAATTAAAAATTTCCATTTTGACTTTACAAAACAGAAGCTCAGTGCTATGTTTTGATGAACATGTGTTCACTAATTTATAGTGAAATCATCAAAGAAGTCACCCACAATTCTACAAGTATTTGTCATATTTTGTTTTCAAAGGACTACAGAGTGATTTTCAGTCCCTTCCCAATACTCCTCTAAATCAGTTTTGGATCTATTTATCTATATATTGGATTGACATACTATTTGATTAGAATGATGAATAAATTCAGTTAAAAGGGGAAAACAGTTTTGCGCAATAGGCACAACCTAAGAAATTAACTGCATAACCATATGGTTTATTGGAAATGTTTACCATAAAACATAAATAAAGTAACAACAACATCATATTATACTGTTAAATTTAATTCAGTTCGTTTTGGGTTGGGAAGAAAGTAAACTTTTCAGTAACAATGTGGCTTTATTTTAAAACAAAATCTTATTTATACTGCAATTTAATTTTCAGTTTTAGAGTTCATTTCCTCCTTCAACTATTGTGAAACATAGTTAAATATTTACAGTGAAGATTTAGATCTATAAAAATGGAGAGATACTATATTATTGTCTTTTTTAATACTTATTGAGAAAGTCTTTATTTCATAATAAATTATCTCAAATATTTAAAAACGTTAGAAAATGTTTTCATATAAATAAGGATTAATACATTTTACTTTATAAAAAATTAAATTTTACAAATTCACTTTGTATGTATATGAATTTTTCATATAATAAAATTTACTTGCATAATGGTTAATTGAAGTTTTCCTATTTTTTAAAAATACTACTTTGTCAAAAATTATTTCAAGCAAACTAATTGTCCTGAATTCATAAACAGACACTTGAATATACTGGAAAATTCTACAAAGATATTATTATTTTATGTGAAAAGAAGTATATTTTAAAATTGATTAATGATATTAAATTACAGTAAGGGAAGTACTTTAAAATTATATTCTGCTGAATTATCTTTGAAACAGTCCTTTGAACTTATTAGAAGCTCAAATTCAGTGCTTTTTTCATCACTTTTTTAACAGTGATCTTTAAAATCCCTATGTGATTTGTTGAAAATAACATCATCTGTGTTTTTAATATTGTATCAGAACTCATATATTAATATTACAGGTTAAAACCATCTTACTTTTAGACATGGAATCTTTTTTATTTTTACCCATGAACATTAATTAAAAAGTGTATTTCAAGTTCTAAGACATGAATATAACTCCAGTGAAACTGAGAGTATAAATGTAGTATAAAAATACACTAATATGGAGATTTTGCATTCCATCCATTTATTGTCACTCACTTTCATGCATTTCACCTGTAAACATTTATCAAGCATTTGGTATTTATGAGAGGTGATATTAGACATTTGGGATACAGCAGTAAATATATCTAAGGCGACCCTGATGTCATAGAATTTACACTTTCAGCAATCAGAAAAGAAATATAAGGAATCCAAATTAGAAAAGAAGTCAAACTTATATCATGCAGATGACATGATACTCTACATAGAAAGTCCTAAATATGCTACCAGCAATCTACTAGAGCTCATCAATAAGTTTGGTAAAGTTTCAGGATACAAAATTAATGCACAGAACTCTCTTGCATTTCTATACACTTACAGTGAAAGGTCAGAAAGAGAAATTAAAGAAACAATCCCATTTATCATCACATCAAAAAGAATAAAATACCTAGGAATAAACCTGTAATAAGGAGACAAAGACCTGTACTCTGAAAACTGTAAGACACCAATGAAAGAAACTGAAGGTGACTGAAACAGATGGAAAGATATACCATATTCTTGGATTGGAAGAATCAATATTGTCAAAATGACCATACTACCCAAAGCAATCTACAGATTCAATGCAATCCCTATCAATTATTTTTTCCACAAATCTAGAACAACAACAACAACAAAAATAATTCATATAGAAACACAAATGACCCTGAATAACTAAAGCAGTCTTGAGGAAGAAAAAGGAAGCTGGAGGAATCAGATGCTCTGACTTCAGACTACTACAAGGCTACAGTCATCTAAACAGTAAGATACTGGCACAGAAACAGAGATCAACAGAACAGAATAGAAAGCCTAGAAATAAACCGACACAGCTCTGGGTAACGACCTACAAGAAAGGAAGCAAAAATATACACTGGAGAAAAGATACTCTCTTTAATGAGTGGTTCTGTGAAAACTGGACGGCTACATGGAAAAGAATGAGCATAGGAACTTCCCTGTCAGTCCAGTGGTTAGGACTTTGCCTTCCAATGCAGACAGTGCAGGTTCGATCCCTGGTTGGGGAACTAAGATCCCACATGCCTTGTGGCCCAAAAACCAAAACATAAAGCAGAGGCAATATTGTAACAAACTCAATGAAGACTTTAAAAATGGCCTGCATCAAAAAAAAAAAAAAAAAAAGGAATAAAAGTAGAACATTCTCTAACACCATACACACTCACACACAAAGAACTAACAATGGATCAAAGAACTAAATATAAGGTTGGAAACTGAAACTCTTAGAGGACATAGGCAGAACACTCTTTGACATAAGTCCTAGCAGTGTCTTTTTGGATCTACCTCCTAGACTAATAAAAATAAAAACAAAAATAAGTAGATGAGACCTAATTAAACTGAAAAGCTTCTATACATCAAATGTAAAAGTTGCTCAGTTGTGTCTGGCTCTTTGTGACCCCATGGACTGTAGCCTGCCAGGCTCCTCTGTCTGTGGATTTCTCCAGGCAAGAATACTGGAGTGGGATGTCATTCCCTTCTCCAGGGGATCTTCCCAACTCAGTGATTGAACTCAGGTGTCCTGCATTGCAGGCAGACTCTTTACTATCTGAGTCACCAGCAAAGCCTTCTGCATATCAAAGGAAACTACAAACAAAATGAAAAGACAACACACAGAATGGGAGGAAATATTTTCAAATGAAGCAACCAAAAAGGGATTACTCTTCAAAATATATAAACAATTCATGCAACTCTATGTCAGAAAACCAAAATAATAATAATAATAATAATAATAATACTAAATTAAAAAATGAGCAGAAGACCTAAATAGACATTTCTACAAAGAAGACACATACAGATGGCCAAAAAGCACATGAAAAGATGATCAACATTACTATCAGGTAAATGCAGATCAGAGCTACAGTGAACTATCACCTCACACAGGTTAGAATGAAAATGAAAGTGAAAGTCGCTCAGTCGTGTCCAACTCTTTGTGACCCCATGGACTATATAGTCCATGAAATTTTCTAGGCCAGAATACTGGAGTGGGTAGCCTTTCCCTTCTCCAGGGGATCTTCGTAACCCAGGGATCAAACCCAGGCCTCTTGCATTGCAGGCAGAGTCTTTACCAGCTGAGCCACAAGAAAAGGCCAAGAAAACTGGAGTGGGTAGCCTATATCTTCTCCAGCAGATCTTACCGACCAAGGAATCAAACTGGGATCTCCTGCATTGCAGGTGGATTCTTTACCAACTGAGCTACGAGGGAAGCCCACAGGTTAGAGTGGCCATCATCAAAAAGTGTATAAACAAGAAACTCTGGAGAGGGTATAGAGAAAAGCAATGCTTCTACATTGTTGGTGGAATATAAATTGACACAGCCACTATGGAGAATAGAATATAAGTCCCTTAATTAAAAAAAAAAAAAACAAACCAGAAACAGCAATAGAACTACCATATGATCCTGCAATGCCATTCCTTGGCTCATATCTACAGAAAACTATAATCTGAAAAGATACATGCACTCCAGTGTTCCAATAGCCAAGACATGGAAGCAACCCAAATCTCTGTTGACAGAGGAATGGATAAAAAAAATATGGTGTATATATACAATTGAATATTACTCAAAGAATGAAATAATACCAGTGATGAAGATTATCATACTAAGTGAAACAAGTCAGAGAAAGGCTAATATCATATGATATCACTCATGTGTGACATGTAATTTTAAAAATGATACAAATGAAAAAAATAATGATACAAATGAACTTATTTACAAAACAGGAGCAGACTTACAGATATCAAAAACAAACTCATGTTCATCAAAAGGGAAACAAGGTTGGGGAGGAATAAATTAGGACCTTGGGATGAACACGCACACACTACTTGTATAAGACAGACAACGAACAAAAACCTACTGTATAGCACAGGGAACTCTACTTCACGTTTTGCAATAACCAATTTGAGAAAAGAGTCTGAAAAAGAATAAATCTATGCTTATGTGTAATTGAATCACTTTCCCGTATACCTGAGGCTGACATAACATTGTAAACCAACTCTGCTCCAATAAAATAAATAATTAGAAAGAATGCACATTTTCAGTATGTATTTTATGTGGATGTAATGGGAACAAACGGTACATAAATAAGTAAAAACAGCCACTGTGACGATTAGTTTTATGTGTTAGCCTGACTAGGCTAAGGGATGCCTTGGAAGCTGGCGTTTTCAAAAGAGATCAAATCTGATTCAGGAGAGTGAGGAAAGACGATTGGTCCTCAGCAGTGTGGGTGGCCACCATCCAATCCTTGAGGGCCTGAATAGAAGAAAATGATGGGAGAAGGGCAATTTCTCTTTCTCTTTCTGAGCCTGGACATCCATCCTCTTCTTCCCTCAAGCCCTGGAGCTCCAGGTTTTCTACACTCTTAACCCTGGGACCTAGACCATTGGGCCCTGGTTCTCAGTTCTTCCCATAGACTGAAATGCACCAGTGGTTGTCCTGGTGCTCCAGCTTGCACTGAACATCATGGCAGATCACGGGACTCCTCGGCCTCCAGAGCAGCCTGAGCCAGCTCCTGTAATAATATAGCTCTCTCTCGAATCTCCGCCTTTGCCTCTCTTTCTACATTTACATCTGCATCTACATCTATCCCACTGGTTCTGCTTACCTGGAGACCCCTGACTAGTACACCCGCCTACAGTGTGCTTACTCCTTGGAAGGAAAGTGATGACCAACCTAGACAGCATATTAAAAAGCAGAGACATTGCTTTGCCAACAAAGGTCCATCTAGTCAAGGCTATGGTTTTTCCAGTGGTCATGTATGGATGTGAGAGTTGGTCCATAAAGAAAGCTGAGCACCAAAGAATTGATGCTTTTGAACTGTGGTGTTGGATAAGACTCTTGAGAGTCCCTTGGACTGCAAGGAAATCCAACCAGTTCATCCTAAAGCAAATCTGTCCTGAATATTCTTTGGAAGGACTGATGCTGAAGCTGAAACTCTAATACTTTGTCCACCTCATGGGAAGAGCTGACTCATTTGAAAAGACCCTGATGCTGGGAGGGATTGGGGGCAGGAGGAGAAGGGGACGACAGAGGATGAGATGGCTGGATGGTATCACCGACTCAATGGACATGAGTTTGAGCAAGCTCTGGGAATTGGTGACGCACAAGGAAGCCTGGCGTGCTGCAGTCCATAGGGTTGTAAAAAGTTGGGCAGAACTGAGTGACTGAACTGAACTGAACTGAGGTATGAGGGACATGAGGGGAGTGAGACAGGCCAGAGTGAGACGCACAAGGTCAGGGCCACATTGTAAAAGGCTGATGCGGTTTTGTTTCTTGTTTCAATTGTGCTGGAAAGCCATTTAAGCTATTAGGTAGGAAATCACAGGATATGATTATTTTTAAAATGCTATTCTGGGTACTCATTTAAAATTACTGTAGGGGGTGGAGGGTGTGAGATAAAATTCATATTTTATGTAAAGACAAGAAAAATTTCAACATAAATATTCTCCTTTGCTCTTTGACCGCCTCTCTCCCTGCACTTTGCTTTGTATATCTGCATTATACATCAGCCAAAACTTGCCTATCGGCAGGAATACCTGTTAAAGCATAAAGAGCAACTTTCTCCTATCATCAGGACAGTTCGTTAAAAGATAGCATTCCAAAAAAAAAAAGATAGCATTCCTTCTTGATCTTGCAAAGGATCACATAACCCCTCACAGTGATGGTTAGATCTGGATTATGTAAGCTGTCAATATTATGTCATTTGACATGCAGCCCTGTCTCCAAAAAAAAAAAAAAAGAAAGTTATGTAACTGTGGCTTGACTTCTAACTGATGGGACAGTTCTCAGAGCTTTCTGATATGCTCTTCCAGAGTTATAATCCTCAAATATGGCTCCAATAAAAATTTTCATCTTTCATAGATCAAGTGGTTAATTTTTCTTTGACAAGGCAAAATGGTAGCTTAGAGATTAATGAATAAAATCAACAAGCCTACACAATAGTACAGTCAAGAGAGAGTAGAAATTAGGACAAGGATGGTAGAAGCTGAAATGATGAGAAGTAGACCCACTTGGAATATATTCTAGGATTAACATGCATAGTCTTGAGATGCTAATACATAGTATTCTTCATTGTCCTCCATATTCTCAACACAACTTTTGTCCCAGTTCTTTATTTTCCTCTTTTTACAAAATCAAGACACAATACCAAAAATCCTCACGTTAGGCCCAGGTGCAGACTTATGCCCTAGGTGCATATTGTTGACTATTCTTTCTTCATGGTAGTTGAATGTTAACCAAAAGCCAAGATCACTCTGGCAAAGTATTTGTTATTTAGAAATTATAGGAACTTTTAATAAAATTATCATTATTTAAAATTTAAGTCACTCATTTTATGGATGAGGAAATGTAAGTTCCAAAAGAGAACGGCTTTATCACATATCACAACCTATCCTCAGCATTCATCACTTTGCTGGGGCATATTACTAATACATACTCAACAATATATTTTTCAGAGGACAAGTAACATACCTTATTAGTGTCAGGGCTGGAACTCTAATGCAAGTCTCTTACCTTCAAAGTAGATCTCTTAAATCCTTTTCTTCTTCTTAAATTCAAATCTGGAATCTCAAGTTTCGTTGTGGTCCTGAGTCCATTTGTAGAAAACATCTGGGAGATAGATTATTATACATTTTTGCCATAATCTTTTGTTTAAGGAATAACCTTTAACATTTTAAGCACCTAGTTATCTCTATTTACCACATAATAGCCCGAAGAGTGGTGTTTATGCCACAGCTCACAAATGAGAGATCAGAGCCTCGAAAGGTTGTGTCAGGGTCTCACGGTGACAGAAATAGGTGTCAACAGCAAATTTAATTCTAGAATATTTGACACCAACTCCTGTACTTATGAACTCTATGACAAGAGATAACTCACAGCACCCAAGCTTTTGATTGAAAAGAGTTTGAAAATCACCATCTTAGTGTTATTATTTATTTTTAACTCTTGCTAATGAAACAAATATGTAAAACTATTGAATGACAAAATCAGCCCTGTCTTACTGCTCCTTACCACTTCTGTTATGGCGAATTTGTTCCCTTTTATGATCTAAGTCTTAAAAAGCAAGTGAAAAATCTTAGATTTTGCTATAAATTTAGATTTAAATAATATAAATCTATAAATCTAAATTTAGATTTTTAGATAAAAATATACATTCTTATATAAAATAATATCACATTAACATTATTAAATATTGTCTGAGCCACCAGGGGACCCCAGGTTAACACGTATGTACCCCCAAACCAACTTGCAAATTGAAATGCTACCAAACTGATGACGCTTTCTACATAGTTTCTGTAAACACAGTCTACTAATTTAATAAGGTGGCTATCAATCCCATGGAATTTTGTATGAAATAAAAATGTATATATGCAGGATTTTAATCAGTGGATATGAAACAGTAACATCATCACAGTTTTTTTTTCTTTTGTTTTGCTTTATATTTTAAATATATTGTTAAATCAAATCTGAACTTGGCTGAAGAAAAACTATTTGAAAAGACTATTATAAAAGGAAGAACACTCAGACCTTGAAATCTGCAAGCATCTCAAAATCAAATAGGAAAAAAAAAAAAGCTTTTCTTGAATAGGGAGGAGTAAGCAAGGTCAACAAGAACTTTGAGGGGAAATCACTCAAGCAGGTGGGCAAGAGCAGATAGCATGACTGGGCTGATTGAATAGGAAATGTTTCTTGCTGTGACCAGCTAATTATCAGAGTGAGCTTCTAAAGGGGCATGTACTGTCTCTTAGTAATTCCTTAAAAATGGGAGTAAAGCTAAGGTTCATAGGATTAAAGGAGGAGAGAAGGCTAATTAAATTTTGTCTGGGCCACATGAATGAGTAAGTAATGAGAAACTGTACAACTGGTCAGCCTCTCTCTTGTTTAAGATGGACGGTGTCTGTCTTTAAATATTGTTAGAGATGTCAAGAGAGTCATTGCTAAGTTGAGGTGGGCTGACCTTCATGTTCATGTTGGCCTTAAAGAGACTTGACAAGGACTACGCCTAAGAATGTAGTGAATGGGAAGCAAGATGGCAATATAGGAGGCTTCTGAGATCCCTAATACACTGGATATTCTTTCTCTTTGAAAGAACACACGTGAAACAATTCTCTTTGAAAAAAAAAAAATCTAGAAAATATTATAGCAGAATAGACAAAGGGGAAAACATCCATATCAATATGACAGGCTCTAGGGGATGAGTGAGAAGCCACCTAGAGATCAGTGCTACTTATAGACACCACTCTTGCCTTCTCCCTCCAGTCAGCTCCAGGAAAATTCCTTGAAAGAGCTTTTACGCATATCCTAGCACCCCAGCTTTATTAGCTGCTGCCAAGAGAGAGGTTTCCAAATGTCTGGTTCTGTTTGTGAGTCCCACTCTTACAAGATACCAAGCAAAGAAGCAATTTTTTTTTCTTATTTCAGTTTTATTGAGATATAATTCACATATAGCACTGTATAATTTGGGGCTTCCCTGGTAGCTCAGCTGGTAAGCAATACACCTGCAATGCAGGAGACCCCAGTTCAATTCCTGTGTCTAAGCACAAAAAACACAGCTATATAAGTTAGAATCATGGAATGCTTCAAAAAGTGAGTGTCATCCTTAAAAAGGGGCCATGCTAATCTTCTCTGCATCCTTCCAATTTTCAGTGTATGTGCTGCCAAAGCAAGCACCAAAGAAGTAATAAGAACCAGCTATTCTAATGCTCACGACACTAGGAAGAACGTATTAGCAGAAGGAAGTATAGCAAAGATTAGTACAAAAACAAAGACTTAAAAAATTAGAAAAAAAATCAATGAAACTAAATATTATTGTTTTGAAAAGATAAGCAAAATTGACATACTGTTAAGCTAGACTAAGAAAAAAGAAACAAAGACTCAAAATTATAGATGAAAAAGGAAACATTACAGTGGATACCACAGCAATACAAAGGATTGTAAGAGAGTACTATAAAAAATTATATACCAACAAAGTGGACACCATAGAAGAAAGGAATAAATTCCTAGAAACAGACAACTCACAAAGTTGACTCATGAAGAAATAAAAAATCTGAACAGAACAACTTGGCAACCCACTCCAGTATTCATGCCAGGGAGATCCCATTGATGGAGGAGCCTGGTAGGCTACAGTTCAAGGGGTTGCAAAGAGTTGGACACATCTGACTTACTGAACTAAGAAAGCTAATTCAGTAATCAAAAGCTTCAAAAATAATGAAAAGTCCAGGAATAGAGGGTCTTACTGGTAAATTCTGTCAATCATTTAAAGAAGATTAATACCAATCCTCCCTGTTACTTACCAGGGGTCAAACCATGGTGGAGGCAATGAAGATAATGGCGACCTCCTTCAAAAGCACCATGCACACACTGCTAGACTCAGTGCTCCAAGCCTGCAGAAGGCCACTGCCAACCCACACCACCACCAAGGACTCCTGAACACTCATGGGCAAGTCTGACTCACCAGATGGTCCATGCAGAGATCAGATTGATAATATTATTTGCAGTCAAAGATGGAGCAGCTCTATACAGTCAGCAAAAACAACACCAGTACCAGAAGCTGACTGTGGCTCAGACAATGAACTCCTTATTGTCAAATTCAGACTTAAATTGAAGAAAATAGGGCAAACTACTAGACCATTCAGGTATGAGCTAAATCAAATTCCTTACAATTATACAGTGGAAGTGACAAATAGATTGAAGGGATTAGATCTGATAGAGTGCCTGAAGAACTATGGACAGAGGTTTGTGACTTTGTACAGGAGGCAGGGATCAAGAACATCCCCAAGAAAAAGAAATGCAAAAAAGGCAAAATGTTTGTCTGAGGAGTCCTTACACATAGCTGTGAAAAGAAGTGAAAAGCAAAAGAGAAAAGAAAGACATACCAAATTGAATGTAGAGTTCCAAAGAATAGCAAGGAGTGATAAGAAAGCCTTCCTTAGTGATCAGTGCAAAGAAATAGAGGCAAACAATAGAATGGAAAAGAATAGAGACCTCTTCAAGAAAATTAGAGATACCAAGGGAACATTTCATACAAAATGGGCACACTAAAGGGAAGAAAGAGTATGGATCTAACAGAAGCAAACAATATTAGGAAGAGGTGGCAAGAATACACAGAAGAAGTATGAAAAAAAAAGATCTTCACTACCCACATAATCACGAATGGTATGATCACTCACCTAGAGCCTGGCATCCCGGAGTGAAAAGTTGAGTGGGCCTTAAGAAGCATCACTATGAACAAATTTAGTGGAGGTGATGGAATACCAGTTGAGCTATTTCAAATCCTGAAAGATGATGCTGTGAAAGTGCTGCACTCAATATGTCAGCAAATTTGGAAAACTCAGCAGTGGCCACAGGACTGGAAAAGGTCACTTTTCATTCCAATCCCAAAGAAAGGCAATGCCAAAGAATGATCAAACTACTGCCCAATAACTCTCATCTCACACACTAGCAAAATAATGCTCAAAATTCTCCAAGTCAGGCTTTAACAGTACATGAACCATGAGCTTCCAGATGTTCAAGCTGGATTTAGAAAAGGCAGAGGAACCAGAGATCAAATTGTCAGCATCCACTGGATCATCAAAAAAGGAAGAGAGTTCCAGAAAAACATCTACTTTTGCTTTATTGACTACGCCAAATAGTTTGATTGTGTGGGTCTCAACAAACTGTGGAAAATTATGAAAGAGATGGGAATACCATACCACCTAACCTTCTTCTTGAGAAATCTGTATGCAGGTCAGGAAGCAATGGTTAGAACTGGACATGGAACAGACTGGTTCCAAATAGGGAAAGGAATACATCAAGTCTGTATATTGTCACCCTGCTTATTTAACTTATCTGCAGAGTACATCATGAGAAATGCTGGGCTGGAGGAAGCACAAGCTGGAATCAAAATTGCCGGGAGAAATATGAGTAACCTCAGTTATGCAGATGACACCACCCTTATGGCAGAAAGTGAAGAAGAACTAAAAGCCCTCTTGATGAAAGTGAAAGAAAGAGTGAAAAAGTTGACTTAAAGTTCAATATTCAGAAAACTAAGATCATGGCATCCGGTCCCATCACTTCATGGCAAATAGATGGGGAAACAGTGGAAAGAGTGTCAGACTTTATTTTTGGGGGGCTCCAGAATCACTGCAGATAGTGACTGCAGCCATGATATTAAAAGACTCTTGCTCCTTGGAAGAAAAGCTATGACCAACCTTGACAGCGTTTTAAAAACTAGAGACATTGCTTTGCCAACAAAGATCTGTCTAGTCAAACCTATGGTTTTTCCAGTAGTCATGGATGTATGGATGTGAGAGTTGGACTATAAAGAAAACTGAGTGCCAAAGAATTGATGCTTTTGAACTGTGGTGTTGGAGAAGACTCTTAAGAGTCCCTTGGACTGCAAGGAGATCCAGCCAGTCCATCCTAAAGGAGATCAGTCCTGAATATTCATTGGAAGGGCTGATGCTGAAGCTCAAACTCCAATAATTTGGCCACCTGATGCAAAGAACTGATTCATTTGAAAAGACCCTGATGCTGGGAAAGATTGAGGGCAGGAGAAGAAGGGGACGACAGAGGATTAGATTGTTGACTGGCATCAGCAACTCAATGGATATGAGTTTGAGTAAACTCTGGGAGTTGGTGATGGACAGGGTGGCCTTGCGTGCTGCAGTTCATGGGGTCACGAAGAATCAGACATGACTGAGCGACTGAACTGAACTGAACTGAATTGAAGGCCAATCCTTCTCAGACCCTTCCAGAAAATAGAATAGGGAAAAATACATCCAATCTCATTTCATGAGACCAGCATTATCCTGATACTAATATCAGACAAGGACACAACAAGAAAAGAAAATTGTACGATAATATTCCTAATAGATATAGATGTAAAATTTCTCAACAAAATATTAACAAACTGAATTCAACAGCACATTAAAAGATAAGGATCATGCACCTTGATCTAGTGGAATTTATTACTGGGATGCATTAAGATTCAGTATCACACATTATAAATGTCACATTATAAAAGTAACAGATCACATTAAGAAAATAAATAATAGAAACTTCTGGCTATTTCAATCGGTGAAGAAGCATTTCACAAAATTCAACATCCTTCTATGGTAACAACTCTACACAAAATTTGCATAAAGAGAATGTGTTTCTACATAATAAACACTATCTGTGACTGACCCTCAGCAAACATCATAGTAAATGGAAAAATGCTGAATGCTTTTCTTCTAAGATCAGGAACACGACAAGTAAATCCACCTTCATCACTTTTACTCAACACAGTACTATAATTCCTAGCCAGAGAGATCCAGAAAAATGTCTATTTCTACCTTAATGACTATGCCAAAGCCTTTGACTGTGTGGATCACAATAATCTGTGGAAAATTCTGAAAGAGATGGGCATACCAGACCACCTGACCTGCCTCTTGAGAAACCTGTATACAGGCCAGGAAGCAACAGTTAGAATTGAACATGGAACAGCAGACTAGTTCCAAATAGGAAAAGGAGCACATCAAGGCTGTATATTGTCACCCTGCTTATTTAACTTATATGCAGAGCACATCATGAGAAACGCTGGGCTGGAGGAAGCACAAACTGGAATCAAATTTGCGGGGAGAAATATCAATAACCTCAGATATGCAGATGACACCACCCCTGTGGCAGAAAGTGAAGAAGAACTAAAGAACCTCTTGATGAAAGTGAAAGAGAAGAGTGAAAAAGTTGGCTTAAAGCTCAACATTCAGAAAACTAAGATCATGGCATCTGGTCCCATCACCTCATGGCAAAAGTCAGAGTAATTAGCAAAGAAAAATAAATAAAAAAGCAGCTAAATCAGAAAGGAAGAGTAAATTGCCTCTGTTCACAGATAATAAAGTGCTACAGATAGAAAACCCTTAGGTTTACAGCAAAAATCTCTAAGGACTAATCAACAATTTAAATAAAACTGCAGTATATAAAATTAATATAAAAAATCAGTTATATTCTTATACACTAACAAACTATGTAAAAAGTATAAATTCAGAAAACAAATCTATTTATAATAACATCAAAAAGAACAAAGTTCTCAGGTATAAATTTAATAAAGAAGGTGAGATATCTGTATGCTGAAAACTGAATAATTAATGAAAGACATTGAGAAGGAATAAAATAAAGATTATGTTCATTGATTAGAATATTTCATACTATTAAAATATCTGTATTGCCCCAAGCAATATACAAGTGTAATGAAATCCCTATCAAAATTCCAGTGGCAATTTTTAGAGAAAGAGAAAAAAAATCTCCTAAAATTTATATAGAACCACCAAAGATCTCAAATATCCAAAATGATGTTAAGCAAGTAGAGCAGTGTTGGAGGCATCATACTTTCTGGTGTTAAACATATTACAAAGATGAGTTAGAAAATAATGGTGAAAATGAAAGTAAGGTCGCTCAGTCCTGTCTGACTCTTTGCGACCCTGTGGACTGTAGCCTACCAAGCTCCTCATTCCATGGGATTCTCCAGGCAAGAATACTGGCGTGGGTTGCCATTTCCTTGTGCAGGGGATCTCCATGACCCAGGGATCAAACCCGGGTCTCCCGCATTGGAGGCAGACGCTTTACCCTCTGAGCCACCAGGGAAGCCCCATGGTCCTGGCATTTAAAAAAAGAGGCATAGATCAATGAGCATAATAGAGTCCATAAATAAGTTCACACATACATGGTCAGTTAATTTTAAACAAATTAGACAAGGATGTACAATGGGGAATTGGTAGTCTCTTCAATAAATAGTACAGAATAACTGGAAATCCACATGCAAATGAGTGAAATTAGACAACTATCTTACTCCATTCACAAAAATTAACTTGAAGTGTATTAAATAATTATAAGATCTGAAACTACAAAAATCCTAGAAGAAAATCAGAGGTAAGCTTCTTGAATTTTGCATTGGCAATGATATTTTAATATATTTTAATCATATTTAATATAATTTCATATATTTTAATGACATTTGTAAGGGAACAATGCAAAGGAATAGAGGAAAACAATAGAATAGGAAAGACTAGAGATTTCTTCAAGAAAATTAGAAATACCAAAGGAGTACTTCATGCAAAGATGGGCACATAAAGGACATAAACATTAAGGACCTAATAGAAGCAGAAGCTGTTAAGAAGATGTGGCAAGAATATACAGAACTATACTGAACAGGTCTTAATGGCCCTGATAGCCACGATGGTATGATCACTCATCGAGAGCCAAGACATCCTGGACTGTGAAGTGTAGTGGGCCATAGGAAGCATTACTATGACCAAAGCTGGTGGAGATGATGGCATGCCAGCTAAACTATTTCAGATCCTACAATATGATGCTGTTAAAGTGCTGTCCTCAGTATGCCAGCAAATTTGGAAAACTCAGCAGTGGCCACAGGACTAGGAAAGGTCAGTTTTCATTCCAATCCCAGAGAAGGGCAACTGCACTCATTTCACATGGTAACATGGTAATGCTCAAAATCCTTCAAGGTGGCTTCAGCAGTATGTTAACTGAGAACTCCCAACTATACAAGCTGGGGTTTCAAAGAGGCAGAGGAACAAGGGATCAAATCGCCATCATTCACTGGGTCATAGGGAAAGCAGGGATTCCAGAAAAAAAAATCTGCTTCATGGACTATGCCCAAGCCTTTGACTGTGTGGATCACAACAAACTGAAAAATTCTTTCTGAAAGAGATGGGAATACTGGACTACTTACCTGCCTCCTGAGAAACCTGTATGTAAGTCAAGAAGTACCAGTTAGAATAGAACATGGAATAACAGACTGGCTCAAAATTGGGAAAGGAGTACATCAAGGCTGTATAGTGTCACCCTGTTTATTTAACGTCTATGCAGAGTCTGTGTGTGCTAAGTCATTCCATTCGTGTCTGACTCTTTGTGGCTCCATGGACTGTAACCTGCCACGCTCCTCTGTCCATAGAATTCTCCAGGCAAGAATACTTGCCATACCCTCCTTCAGGGGATCTTCCTGACCCAGGGATCAAACCTGCATCTCCTGTGTTTCCTGCATTGGCAGGCAGATTCTTTACCACTGAGCTACCAGGGAAGCCATTCTATGCAGAGTACGTCATGCAAAGTACCAGGCTGGTTGAAACTCAAGCTGGAATCAAGATTGCCAGGAGAAATATCAATAACCTCAGAAATGCAGATGACACAACCCTAATGGCATAAATCAGAGGAAAAGATCCTCTTGATGAAGGTGAAAGAGTAGAGAGAAAAGCTGACTTAAAACTCAGCATTCAAAAAACTAAGATCATGGCATCTGGTCCCATCACTTCATGGCAAATAGAAGGAAAAAAGTACAAACTTTATTTTCTTGGGCTGCAAAATCACCGTAGACAATGACTGCAGTCATGAAATTAAAAGATTCTTACTCCTTGGAAAAAAAAGTTATAACAAACATAGACAGTATATTAAAAAGCAGAGACATCACTTTGCCAACAAATGTCTATATAGTTAAAGCTATGGTTTTTCCAATAGTCATGTATTGGAAGTAAGAATTGGACCATAAAGAAGGCTGAGCACCAAGAATTGATGCTTTTGAACTGTGGTGCTGGAGAAAACACTTTAATGTCCATTGGATCCCAAGGAGATCATACTAGTCAATTCTAAATGAAATCAATCCTGAATATTCATTGGAAGGACTGACATTGCAGCTGAAACTCCAATACTTTGGCCACCTGATGCGAAGAGTTGACTCATTGTAAAAGACCCTGATGATGGGAAAGATTGAGGGCAGGAGGAGAAGGGGATGACAGAGGATGAGATGGTTGGAAGGTATCACTGGCTCAATGGACATGAGTTTGATCAAACTCTGGGAGATAGTGAAGGACAGGGAAGCGTGGGGTGCTGCAGTCTACGCGGTCTCAAAGAGCTGGACACGCCTGAGTGACTGAATAGCAGCAATGATATTTTGGGTTTGACACCAAATGCAAAGCCAACGAAAGCGAAAAATAAACAAGGCGGACTACCTCAGACGAAAAATCTCCTGCAGAGTGAAGGAAAGCATCAACAAAGTGAAAAAGTATCCTATGGAATAAAAGATAGTATTTGCAAACCATGTACCAGACAGTGAGGTAATATCCAAAATAAATGAGGAACTCATGCAGCTCAATAGATGAAAAGACAAATAACCCTCAGAAATAAATGAGCAGAGGACCTAAATAGACATTTCTCCAGAGAAAACATACAAATGATAAATAGGTGCTTGAAACAGTATTCAGCATCACTAATCACCAGGAAAATGCAAATCAAAACCACGGTGAGCTACTAACTTACATCTGTTAGGGTGTCTGTTATCAAAAAGTCGAGAGAGAACAAATGCTGGTGAGAAGCTGGTGAAAACAGAATCTTTGTGCACTGTGTGTGGGAGTGTAAACTGGTACACCCACTATGCAAAGTACCATGGTGGCTCCTTAGAACATTAAAATTGGTCTCTCAGATCATCCAGCAGTTCTGCTTCTGAGCATACATCCAAAAGACATAAAATCATTCTGTTAAAGAGATATCTGTACTCCCATTACTCACAATAGCCATAATATGGAAACAATCTGGTTTTCCATCAACAGATGGAAGGATAAAGGAAAAAACCTCGTTCTGTCACATACACACACACATACACACACACACACATGCATGCGTGTGCACACACACACAGTATGTAACATTAATCAGCCTTAAACAAAAAAGTAGACCCTGTTATTTGTGACGACAGAGCCCAGAATGAACCTGAAGGCCATTACACCAAGTGAAATAAGTCACATGGGAGAAGATGAATATCACATGGTACCACTTATTTGTGGAATCTAAAAAAAAAAAGAAAAAAAAGTCAAATGCATGCCAATGATAAGCAGGGGCAGAATAAGCAGAGGGTAGAAAAGTGGTTGCTAAGCCTTCACATTGCACACTCTAAATATTTTTTCCTTTTCTCCACTAATGATACCTCAATAAAGCTGGGTGGGGGGATGAAGCTCACTGTGCAACACGCGTGCTCATGCACCAAAGAACATATAAGGAAAATAAAGAGGTTTAACATTTCATTATTAAAGTAAAAACTAGACTGGAGGTTTGAAGGAGATAAATTCAGAGGATTCAGAATGTTGACTCCAAGTGTCCTTGGGCAGTAGAATGAGGACAGCAGATTTCCTGGTTTTCGGTCTCAATAGTTTCCATGGCGGCCAGACCACAGAGCGTTCAGAGGATACACACCGCAGCCACTGTGACCAATGCCCAGCTGTATCCTGGGGAAACCAGCCTCATGCCCAATGTTATATAATTGTAGGTGACCCCTCACTGCGGTGCTGTGGATCGTTTTGTTAAGATAGCCTAGAGTCCTGGTTGTTTTCCAGACCAGAGCATATAAATTCCAGGAGCTTCGGTGACCTTCCTTTGGGTTCCAAGTGGCAGCATCAACAAGCACAAAGTTTACCCATAAATGATCTGCTATGAGACTCAAATATTTTAGGTTTATGCCAAATCTCTCAGCTTCTGATTCCAAGTCTTTTTGGGTATTCTGTGAGAAAGGAAGGCTGTAGATTCCTTTTAGTGCTAAAATTTGACACCTAAGCTTACAAGTGTAACACCTGGTTAAAGACCTTTTGCTTCTCTCCACACCCTCTCCAGCATTTATTGCTTGTAGACTTTTGGATAGCAGCCATCCTGACTGGCGTATAATGGTACCTCATTGTGGTTTTGATTTGCATTTCTCTGATAATGAGTGATGTTGAGCATCTTTTCATGTGTTTTTGTGCCATCTGTATGTCTTCCTTGGAGAAATGTCTGTTGAGTTCTTTGGCCCATTTTTTGATTGGGTCATTTATTTTTCTGGAGTTGAGCTTCAGGAGTTGCTTGTATATTTTTGAGATTAATCCTTTGTCTGTTGCTTTGTTTGCTATTATTTTCTCCCAATCTGAGGGCTGTCTTTTCACCTTGCTTATAGTTTCCTTTGTTGTGCAAAAGCTTTTAAGTTTCATTAGGTCCCATTTGTTTATTTTTGCTTTTATTTCTAAAATTCCGGGATGTGGGTCATAGAGGATCCTGCTGTGATTTATGTCGGAGAGTGTTTTGCCTATGTTCTCCTCTAGGAGTTTTATAGTTTCTGGTCTTACATTTAGATGTTTAATCCATTTTGAGTTTATTTTTGTGTATGGTGTTAGAAAGTGTTCTAGTTTCATTCTTTTACAGGTGGTTGACCAGTTTTCCCAGCACCACTTGTTAAAGAGGTTATCTTTTTTCCATTGTATATCCTTGCCTCCTTTGTCGAAGATAAGGTGACCATAGGTTCGTGGATTTATCTCTGGGCTTTCTATTCTGTTCCATTGATCTATATTTCTGTATTTGTGCCAGTACCATACTGTCTTGATGACTGTGGCTTTGTAGTATAGTCTGAAGTCAGGCAGATTGATTCCTCCGGTTCCATTCTTCTTTCTCAGAATTACTTTGGCTATTCGAGGTTTTTTGTATTTCCACACAAATTGTGAAATTATTTGTTCTAGTTCTGTGAAAAATACCTTTGGTAGTTTGATAGGGATTGCATTGAATCTATAGATTGCTTTGGGTAGTATAGCCATTTTGACAATATTGATTCTTCCAATCCATGAACATGGTATATTTCTCCATCTGTTTGTGTCCTCTTTGATTTCTTTCATCAGTGTTTTATAGTTTTCTATGTATAGGTCTTTTGTTTCTTTAGGTAGATATACTCCTAAGTACTTTATTCTTTTTGTTGCAATGGTGAATGGTATTGTTTCCTTAATTTCTCTTTCTGTTTTCTCATTGTTAGTGTATAGGAATGCAAGAGATTTCTGTGTGTTAATTTTATATCCTGCAACTTTACTGTATTCATTGATTAGCTCTAGTAATTTTCTGGTAGAGTCTTTAGGGTTTTCTATGTAGAGGATCATGTCATCTGCAAACAGAGAGAGTTTCACTTCTTCTTTTCCTATCTGGATTCCTTTTACTTCTTTTTCTGCCCTGATTGCTGTGGCCAACACTTCCAAAACTATGTTGAATAGTAGTGGTGAGAGTGGGCACCCTTGTCTTGTTCCTTACACTGTTGGTGGGAATGCAAATTAGTACAGCCACTATGGAAAACAGTGTGGAGATTTCTTAAAAACCTGGAGATAGAACTGCCATATGACCCAGCAATACCACTTCTGGGCACACACACCAAGGAAACCAGATCTGAAAGAGACACATGCACCCCAATGTTCATCGCAGCACTGTTTATAATAGCCAGGACATGGAAGCAACCCAGATGCCCATCAGCAGACGAATGGATGAGGAAGCTGTGGTACATATACACCATGGAATATTACTCAGCCATTAAAAAGAATTCATTTGAATCAGTTCTAATGAGATGGATGAAACTGGAGCCCATTATACAGAGCGAAGTAAGCCAGAAAGATAAAGACCATTACAGTATACTAACACATATATATGGACTTTAGAAAGATGGTAACGAGAACCCTATATGCAAAACAGAAAAAGAGACTCAGATGTATAGAACAGACTTGTGGACTCTGGGAGAAGGCGAGGGTGGGATGTTTCAAGAGAACAGCATTGAAACATGTATATTATCTAGGGTGAAACAGATCACCAGCCCAGGTTGGGTGCATGAGACAAGTGCTCGGGCCTGGTGGACTGGGAAGACCCAGAGGGATCGGGTGGAGAGGGAGGTGGGAGGGGGGACTGGGATGGGGAATACATGTAAATCCATGGCTAATTCATTTCAGTGTATGACAAAAACTACTGTAATGATGTAAAGTAATTAGCCTCCAACTAATAAAAATAAATGGAAAAAAAAAAAAGACCTTTTGCTTCATCTACTGTCTGAAAATTTGAAATCAGAGGTCATAGAGTAGTTAAAGTGAGAAAAGAAGATAGCTTATTTGAAGACTTAATAAGGGCTAATTGAATTGGCTAGATAATAGGATCTAGCTCAGATATTAAGCAGATACTAATAAGCACACTTGCCATAAATAAAATATGTCTTGCTGTGTGCTATTCAGGATATAATTGTCCCATGGGTTTGCCATGTTTTTGGAATTTATATGAAACATTTTGATGAAGTTGTTGTCTCAACTCTCAGCCATATAAAATATATATAAGTCATATAAGTCATATACATACATATAAGTCAAATACAGACCAAGGCTTAAATGTAACTAATTGAGGAGGTGATCAGAGTCACTTAACTTCTCTCCCCCAGTATCTGAATACTAGGGTAGCAAAATCAAGGTCTTTAAGTAATTTTAGGAAACTGGGGAGTGGGAAAAATAAAAATAGGTTGTGGAGGGGTGGGTAAAAGTAAAGAGGGTTCAGGCAGGTGAGAAAGGAGAGCATGCTTGGAGGAACAGTGTGATAAGGAGAGCGGACATAGGAAAATGTGTCTTTGAGGTTGTAATCAATGTGGGACTAACAGCTGACGACATGAATTTTGACATATTGAGTAACTTCAGATAAAGTAGGCTGAGACGGTTGGATGGCCTGATTAAGATTAGATTGAGAAAGGTGTTTTTCCTCTTCATATCAGGAGAAATAAGCAAACCATATTTTTAGAAGAGATTCCTGGAATATTGATTTTCAAGGGCCCTCTGGAAATGAACCAGTTTGGAGAGACTCCAGAAACTCTTGCTCTCATAAACAGTGCTTCCATGAGCATTCTCTACTTCTCTTTCTGTGGATAATTCAAAGTTTCTCAAAATGATATATCTAGACGACGCTTTCTGAGTCAGGGGGACTGAGACCTTCATCTTTACTAGACATTTCAGATATATTTTGAAAGTGGTTGTACCAGTTTTATTTTCACCACAATAAGATTTATATTTGGTTAAGGTCCTTACAACATTTAGTTTTGTGAAACATATATTTACTCAAACTAAGGATTTGGGATGTAAGATGGTCTCTCATTCCTTGTACTTTTATTCTTATTTTCCTAAGAGATTGAGCATTTTTCCTCAGCTACTTTCTTAATAATATTGCCTATTTGGCAAGAATACACAGAGGAAGTATGAAAAAGGTCTTAATGACTCAGATAACCACAATGGTGTGGTCACTCACCTAGAACCAGACATCCTGGTGTATGAAGTTAATTGGACCTTAGGTCATTATGATGAACAAAGCTAGTGGAGGTGATGGAATTCCAGTTGAGCTCTTTAAAATCCTAAAATATGATGCTGTTAAAGTGCTGCACTCAATTTGCCAGCAAATTTGGAAAACTCAGCAATGGCCACAAGACAGGATAAGATTAATTTTCATTGAATTCCCAAGAAAATCAATGCCAAAAAGTGTACAAACTGTTGTACAATTGTGCTCATTTCACATGCTAATAAGGTAATGTGCAAACTTCTTCAAGCTAGGTTTCAGAAGTATGTGAACCGAGAACTTCCAGATGTACAAGCTGGATTTGGAAAAGTCAAAGGATTGTCAACATCCTTTGGGTCATATAGAAAGCAAGGGAATTCCAGAAAACATCTATTTCTGCTTCATTGACAATGTGAAAGCCTTTAACTTTGTGGACCGTAACAAACTATGGGAAATTCTGAAAGAGATGGGAATACCAGACCACCTTATCTGCCTCCTGAGAAACCTGTATGCAGGTAAAGAAACAACAGTTAGAACCAGACATGGAACAAATAGACTGGTTCAAAATTGAGAAAGGAGTATGTCAAAGCCATATATCGTCACCCTGTTTATTTAATGTCTATGCAGAATACATCATACAACATGCCAGACTGGATCAATCACAAGCTTGAACAATGACTGTCAGGAGAAATATCAACAACTTCAGATATTCACATGCCACCACTCTAATGGCAGAGGGTGAAGAGGATCCAAAGAGCATCTTTATGAGACTGAAAGAGGAGAGTGAAACAGCTGAGTCTCTACCTCCCTCTGCAACAATACTCCTGTTATTATTCTTGGTGTCCATGTAAATAATACTTCCAATATCCTATCAGTCACATGATTCAAATTTCATCCAAAGACCTTGTCTTCAATCCTACCTCAGTCAGTCCATTATTACATCAATACTTCCCCCAAATCACACTCTAGTACTCCACTGACAGCAAATCTTTATTCCAATAGAAGCTTAAATCCAGTATTGCAATCACTTTTATTCACCTCTCATCTCTCTCCCCATGAACTTTATTCCCTTTAAACTAGTGTTGTTCTCTTGCCAATCATTTTGAATATTCTACTGCATATACTCTTCCTGCCCTTGCTTCTCTTTCTCTTTGCACAATTTGTTTCTGCGATTCAAGCTAGTTGTATCTAATGAGTTACCTCATTCTTGTTTCAGCCAGTTAAACTTTCCCCCCAAATAATGCACTATCATGTTTCTAGTCTCATTCTACATTAGTAATTAATCACCAAAAGGGGGCTTTGACGCTTAGCATGTTGTCTTTTCTGTGAGGTAGGATCTCGCATTTTCTATTCATCTCTAAAAGCTACAATTTCCTTCCCCCATTCTCATTATAAGTTGAAACTATTTTATTCTAATTCAGAGAGAAAACTGAAGCAATTAAGAGAATTTCCTTTTCCACTATCCTTTCATATTATGACCCACTTGCTTGCTGCTTAAGTAACAAAAACGTCCTTCTCCCAGTCTTTGGCGTGGTAGTGTCTGTCACCTCAACACTTACTAAAAGGAAGCCCCTGTTTTAAGGTAACACTATCACTTTGCTTTTCTTGTTTTATACCAGACAAGGCCTTGTGGGGCTCCTGGGCACAAGACTTTCCTCTGTCCCCCATTTCTTTTATTAGAGGAAGTACCTTCATTCAGCCTCCATGAACTTCCCTGAGTTCCAACAGGCAGATTCAAGCAGCTATTAGTTAGGGAAAGGAGGGGACGCATGGCCAGAGAGAGACAGTCAAGGGAAACAATAGTGCAGCGTTGGAGGCAAGGTCCTGCTTCCCCTTCAAGGGACACACAACAATATCTTTGAGCTATTTTGCAGATACTGAAGCCCCTCCAGGTGGGAGAAGTTAATGATTAATGATGGCATGCTGCCCACAAGCATTTAGACCTCAGACTAGTTGGAACCTGAAGGTTGATGATGCTGACTCCTACTTAATTCCACCATCAACCCATCAGAAGAAATGTCCACTAGCCAACCATATTGTCGGGGGAGTTTGACATTTCCTTGCTTCTATCTCATCACAACAAAAATTTTAAGCAACGGATGGACCAGTGTGATAGCCCTGTATAATTTCCTCGGAAGGACCAGTGTTACAGCTCCGTGTTACAGCTCAGTTTTATTTAGAAAGCAAAGGAAAAGACATCATCAAGGCATGAGGGTGGGTTGACCCAAAAGACATGAAGAGAAGAGAAGCCCCCAGACCAATTTTGGCTCCTCTTTTTATATATGTTTTTTCCTCCTCCCCTGGAGCCTGCCCTATGTAAATTGGGCTAGCCAGGAGCACTGTTTGCTTCACCTGAGGTCCTCACTGTAGTCCTCAGACCTTCCTTTGTTTTATTTTTGCCACTGCCATTCTGGACTCCTTTTTCCTATTTTAACTACCTAACAATATCCTTTTTGAACCATTACTATAAAACTTCTCACTGTCCTCTTCTAGTGGAAACAGTTTTTCATGGTAGGGTTCCACCATGTCTCTTTGCCTGGCAAAGTAATAAAGCTATCCTTTTCTACCTCAACCAGAGCTCTGCTCTGAGATTTGACTAGGTTACCATTGTATAGAGAAGCTGACCTTTACAACTGCACTCCTTGGGAAAAAAAATTGCTTAAACTTGCTTTCTCTAAATTTTCTTCCCCATTCTCTATTGAACCCATTTAAATAAAGTACGTCTTTAAGATATCTTGTCTAAACTATCACAATAGTATGTACCATACCTGCTCATTTGCAGAACTTTTCTCCCTGAAGGGAAAAACTCTTATTTCCTACTCTGCTTTCTATAACTACCAAACTCAATACATCTGACACTGTATTTCTGAATCTATAGGCAGACAGGGTAGTGGGTCCCCAGAGGAAAAGAGCTAGAGTTGCCTTCTCTCTTTTTTTTAGAGGTAAAATAAGCCATTTGGGCCTGAGCCATTTTTTGCCCTAAGCCTGGCCACAATACTTGCCCTTGAACAGTTCTCAGTAGTTAATGATCTCTTAATGGTAGAGGATGCAGAAAAAAGAGAGGAGCCATCAGGAAACAATAGTGTTGCCTTGAGATATACATAATAATACAACTCCAGAAGTTGGTGATGCTCAGGGAGGTCTGGCCTGCTGCAGTCCATGGGGTCGCAAAGAGTCGGACACAACTAGCGACTGAACTGAACGGAGCCCCTCTTCCCTCCTTAGAATTAGGGGATGGGGCTGGAAGTTACAACTGTCAAATTAAATAGTTGCTTCCTCTCCCATAAGTGGCTATCCCTGGGGCTTTCCACAATCACTTCATGAACTTAAATTCAGATGTGGTTGAAAGATATTGTCATGAATAACAAAAGACTATATTTTCACCTTTATTGCTCTTACCACTTAGGGAATTATAAGGTTTTTAGGAGCTTTATGCCAGGCACAGAGACAAAAAAACAAGCATATTATTTCTTATTGTACATCACAATATCCCATTTCCTATATCCATTCACCCATTTTTAGCAGATTTTTTTTTCCTCCTTTTTTTCCCACGCATCAAGTTAGCAAGTTCAGTCACTCAGTCATGTTTGACTCTTTGTGACCCCATGGACTGAAGCATGCCAGGGCTCCCTGTCCATCACCAGCTCCCAGAGTTTACTCAAACTCATGTCCATTAAGTCGGTGATGCCATCCAACCATCTCATCTTCTGTCGTCCCTTCTCCTTCTGACTTCAATCCTTCCCAGCATCAGGGTCTTTTCCAACGAGTCAGTTTTTCGCATCAGGTGGCCAAAGTATTGGAGCTTCAGCTTCAGCATCAGTCCTTCCAATCAATACTCAGGACTGATTTCATTTAGTATTAACTGGTTTGATCTCCTTTGCCATCCAAGGGACTCTCAAGAATCTTCTCTAACACCACAGTTCAAAAGCATCGATTCTTCGGCACTCAGCTTTCCTTGTGAGAGTCCAACTCGCACACCCATACATGACTACTGGAAAAGCCATAGGTTTCACTAGACAGATCTTTGTTGGCAAAGTAACGTCTCTGCTTTTTAATATGCTGTCTAGGTTGGTCATAGCTTATTTTCCAAGGAGTAAGCCTCTTTTAATTTCATGGCTGCACTCACAATCTGCAGTGATTTTGGAGCCCCCCAAAATAAAGTCTCTCACTGTTTCCATCGTTTCCCCATCTATTTGCATGAAGTAATGGGACCGGATGCCATGATCTTAGTTTTCTGAATGTTGAGCTTTAAGCCAACTTTTTCACTCTCCTCTTTCACTTTCATCAAGAGGTTCTTTAGTTCTTCACTTTCTGCAATAAGGGTGGTATCATCTGCATATCTGAGGTTATTGCTATTTCTCCTAACAATCTTGATTCCAGCTGTGCTTCTTCCAGCCCAGAGTTTCTCATGATGTACTCTGCATATAAGTAAGCAGGGTGACAATATACAGCCTTGACATACTCTTTTCCTATTTGGAACCAGTCTGTTGTTCCATGTCATGAGTGATGTTGAGCATCTTTTCATGTGTTTGTTAGCCATCTGTATGTCTTCTTTGGAGAAATGTCTGTTTAGTTCTTTGGCCCATTTTTTGATTGGGTCATTTATGTTTCTGGAATTGAGCTGCAGGAGTTGCTTGTATATTTTTGAGATTAATCCTTTGTCTGTTGCTTTGTTTGCTATTATTTTCTCCCAATCTGAAGACTGTCTTTTCACCTTGCTTTAGTTTCCTTTGTTGTGCAAAAACTTTTAAGTTTAATTAGGTCCCATTTGTTTATTTTTGCTTTCATTTCCAATACTCTGGGAGGTGGGTCATAGAGGATCCTGCTGTAATTTATGTCGGAGAGTGTTTTGCCTATTTTCTCGTCTAGGTGTTTTATAGTTTCTGGTCTTACATTTAGATCTTTAATCCATTTTGAGTTTATTTTTGTATATGGTGTTAGAAAGTGTTCTAGTTTCATTCATTTACAAGTGGTTGACCAGTTTTCCCAGCACCACTTGTTAAAGATGTTGTCTTTTTTCCATTGTATATCCTTGTCTCCTTTGTCGAAGATAAGGTGTCCATAGGTATGTGGATTTATCTCTGGGCTTTCTATATTTTTCCATTGATCTATATTCCTGTCTTTGTGCCAGTACCATACTGTCTTGATGACTGTGGCTGTGTAGTAGAGTCTGAAGTCAGTCAGGTTGATTCCTCCAGTTCCATTCTTCTTTCTCAAGATTGCTTTGGCTATTCAAGGTTTTTTCTATTTCTATACAAATTGTGAAATTATTTGTTCTAGTTCTGTGAAAAATAGTGTTGGTAGCTTGTTAGGGATTGCATTGAATCTATAGATTGCTTTGGGTAGTATACTCATTTTCACGCATTGTTCATTTAAGAAGAGTTTCTTATCTCTCCTTGCTCTTCTTTGAAACTCTTCATTCAAATGGTTCTATCTTTCCTATTCTTCTTTGCCTTTTGCTTCTTTTCTTTTCACAGCTATTTATAAGGCCTCCTCAGACAACCATTTTGCTTTTTTGTATTTCTTTTTCTTGGTGATGGTCTTGATCCTTGCCTCCTGGAGAACATCATGAACCTCCATCCATACTTCTTCAGGCTCTCTGTTTATCAGATCTAATCCCTTGAATCTATTTGTCACTTCTACTGTATAACTGTAAAGGATTTGATTCAGGTCTAACCTGAATCATCTAGTGGTTTTCCCTATTTTCTTCAATTTAAGTCTGAATTTGGCAATAAAAGTTCATGATCTGAGCCACAGTCAGCTCCCGGTCTTGATTTTGCTGACTGTATAAAGCTTCTCCATCTTGGGCTGCAAAGACTATAGTCATTGATTTTGCTATTGACCCTCTGGTGATGTCCATGTGTAGAGTCTTCTCTTGTGTTGTTGGAAGAGTGTGTTTGCTATGATGGGAGTGTTCCCCCATCACTCCCCTTCAAATAGCATTTCCCCCACCTGGAAGCATCAGAACATTGTCATTTCCTGCATGTGCCATGATTGCTTATAACTCTTGGGCTATGGTGAACTAATGAAGGGAATTAAAAGTCTTTTCCCCTCTTTTAAAACTGGTGGGGCCCTCCTTGATGCAAAATACTTCCCACGTGCCCTGTTTCTGGGTTGTAGGAAAAAGGCTTCAGCCTCCTAGACCTTCCTGGAGTTCCAAAGGGCAGATTGTAACAGTAACTCATTAAGGAAGTGAGGAAATACAGAAACAAGAGAAAAAAAGCAACCAAGAAACAAGAGCGCAGCAACAGAACAGAGTCAGAGTTCCTCCTCAAAGTGTTTACAAATGCGTACCTTTGAGTTCTTCTACTGAAACTAACGTTCTCACCTAGGTGAAGGACGGCTTGCAAAGATTCCTTGAACATCACTCTCCTACCACACCACCAGCCAGTCAAAAGAAAGGCACACACCTTGCAACCCTTACCCCAATTTTTGCCTTTAAAAATTCTTCCCTGAAAACCATCAGGAAGTTTGGCCTTTTGAGCATGAGTTGCCCATTCTGTTTGCTTGGCCCTTGCCATAAACCTTTTTCTACTCCAAACTCCATCATTTTGGTTTATTTGGCCTCACAGTGTACCAGGCATCTGAAATAAGGTTCAACAACAGTTTTCTGACTTTTGATATCCTACCAGACCATCAAGATATTCATTAAATATTACCTCTGTGAAGAATTTTCTGTTTTCTCTCTGTCAACTTAAAATTTCACTGTTAAAGTATTTGTAATAGCCTGATTTGCCTAGCTTTATTTACTTATTTATTTATTTGCCTAGCCCATATTTACTTGAGTATACTTGTTTCCTTTCATAGTTTCTGAAGGACTTGCATTATTACTTTTGATACCTTAATTACTTACCAGTATTTAAATCATTTATATGCTGAGAATATGTTTTGGGTTGAATCTAGAGTTGAGTGAGCGAGATAGCAGCTTTTCAAGTAGCATCCTTGATTTATATAATTTCTTAGGGAGGATCTTGATCCATGAAATATGATTATTAGTTTCATTTCTAGACATATATTTAGATCAAAATCCAGATCAAGCAAATGAGTACATCTTGCTAGGTACAGTGACATATTCATTATTGGTTATCCAACATTAGACTATAATCATAAAACTTAAAAAGAAATGTGCATACTTATATAAAATAAAAAAGTTTTGTTCAAAAAAACAAATAGGAAATGTACATGCCCTTTGGTGACTTCTTTGTATTGGTGACATAACCTTTTCCTCAGGGAGGACCTGAATCAGTACTTACTTGTTGAAGATATATGTAAAGGTTTTTAAACTTTGAAAATAAAAACTTTTCAGTTCAAAAACTGGTCTTTGTTCCTTTAAAAAAATACATATATACATATATGCACATAGGAGGATTATATTGGCACATTAATATGGAAAGTGTTATATGTTTGATTATTAGAAATCCAAATTTTTATACAAAATTAATGATATCAGCATATTTTCATAGCTCTCTCCATCAACTTCCACAGTTTTAGCAGCTAAGATTTTCATTTTTAATATTAATTGAACACTTTTCATTTCCCAGAGCACCATTTTCTGCAGTACAATCATTAAAAAGAAAGTTTCTGACAAGAATCCAAATTCATAGCATATAATACTAGAGAGGAAGAGTAAAATTCCTATATCTTAATAATGGGAGATGAAAAGAAACTTAGGGGCCACCATTTCTCAAATATAAAATGCATGATTTTCACACCTACCAATCTAAGACAGAACCAACAGGATCACAAGTAGAGAATGGACCTACCTAATATTTCTGAGGGTATCTGCTATGCCTGAATGTTTGTGTCTCCCAAGTATTGTTGCGTTGAATTCCTACCTCCGCTAAGATGATGGTATTGGGACATGAGGCTTTTGTGGGGTGATTAGGTCATGTGGGTGGAGGCCTCAGGAATGGGATCCATACTTTTATAAAAAAGACCCACAGAGGTCCTTTACATGGTGGAAGAAGGCAACAAGGTACTGGCTATGAATCAGGAAGAGGACTCTCACAAGAATGTGACCTGTCAGAGCCCTGACCTTGGACTTCCAAGCCTCCAGAAATGTGAGAAATAAATGTCTGTTGCTTATAAGCTATCCAGTCTGTGTATTTATCACAGCCAGAACAGGCTAAGATAGTCTCTGTTCGTAACTACAGACTTTTTAATTTATTATTAAGTTTCTACCTCATTACTAGATTTCGGGATATATTACTCCTTGTCTGGCATCCAACTTCCTGGGGTGGGGAGGAATGAAAAGATAACAGTACCCACATCTTTCTGCAGTCTTATATGTCATTTTCTGACTTTATCAAATATTAAAGACAAGCTTATCACCTTGGTATCATTCCATACGGCTTATGTATAAACCATCCAAATCAAGTAAGCTATAGACAAGACAGTGCCTTTCTTTGTACACTCGACATGACTTTGATATTATGCCCCTGCCCTCTCTATTGCTATATTTAAACCCAGGTCCAATATTTTAATTTCCACACATATGTTTTTGATTTTCTCTTAGAACCTGATAGCTCCAGTATATACTTTTTCAACTTAAAATGTGCATTGGATTTAACCATGGATATTGTTAAAAGTGCAAATTTTGATTAACTGGGTTTGGATCTTGAGGCCTCAAGATTCATCATTGCTAACCTGTTATCAGGGGATACCAACACTCTTGGTTTGGAGACAACACTGACTATAGCAGGTTCTAGTCAATTTTATATGATACCTTAAAAAGGACAGCAAACCCCCCTAAAACTGTGCACAGCATTCTTTATATACTTGATCTTTATCTCACCTATCCTACTTACCTGCAAGCATCTTGAGGAGAATAAAAGTACCATTTACACTGGTGTGTGTATATGTGTGTTTCCTTTTTGGTCCTCTAAATTCTTAGCAAGTATTTCAATTTTAGTAGTTCCACACTAAATATCATTTGCAGATGGAATGGATATTTCAGTAGTGTGAATGACTGGGAAAGCCTCAAAATAGTCAGCCAACTATCTCACAAGTGTAGGTTTTATGTGGCTCTGTATGATTTGGGAGAGGGTAGCAATTTATGTTTGTGGAAGGATGGAAGTTAATGAAATCAATTTAGTTTGAAAAGGTAAGTATAGTGCATCTGAAGGGAGGAAAACTGAAGAAGAGCAGAATAGATGGTGCATGTGGAGAGGCACAGTTTTACAATTTGGATTTGACTATATGAGCAAAATTCAAAACAAAAAAAAAGAAAAAAACTGGTTTCTGGTATCTTCAGACTTCTGATAGACTTGAGAATCTTTGTAAAAGTCATTATGTGTAACCAGCTCTAATCAAGAAAGAGGAATGAGTGGCCCTACTCAGAGAATAATATCTAGGGAAAATGTTTTTTTTAACCTCCTAATGAAATCAGCATTTATCTCCACATAAATAGCAATTTAAAACAAAAGAGACAGATATAGTGAATTAATGATGTAGAAATTAACTGGAATGCAAGCATCTAAGTACACTAAAGACCTTAATAGCTCTTAACCTGAAATATGGCTGAAGTGAAATGACTTCTTAAAAATATGAAGGGCCTGCTCAGATAAGTCATTTATTTTTCATGGACTGTTGGTGCCAAAACATAAATACTGAGATCATCTCGACCTGCAGGGGCCTTTGTAGTCTATGCCTATGCATGAGTCCCTATCAGAGGACTGGGAATTTGCCAAGCCTCATATAAAACGGCAATGACTTTTAAGGCCACTCAGGCCATTCCATCTACTCAAAAATGAAATTAGGCTTCTTTTTATAGGCTTGAAGCCACCTAAATTCGACCTCTATCTAGCACATTTTTATCCATCAAAATTATCAATACTGTGAGTAAGGGGTAGAAAGTTTAGAGTCAGTCACCAGAACATATCATTTGTAAGGTCTTTTATCAAGGTTTCTCAAATAAATTGGTTTTGCAAATGCATTTAGAGAGAAATAATTAACTTTGAGGGTCACAAAGAGAATATATGTGTAGGTAATACCAGAGTTACTTTTCCTACCACTCTTCCCCCCACCCCCCGCCTTTCTGTTCATTTGCTATAGATGCAAAAAGTCTCTTTCATAAGACAGGCAAAGAGACAGATATTCCATTAAAATAATTAAAGTTATGCTCTGAAAATGTATCAACATGAAAATACAAATATTTGCTTAGAGGTGTTTTTATCTGAAGATTTTTAAGTTCTTAAGTCTCATCCAATAGGTCATAAAGTCTTAAAAACATGATATTGTCTATATTGTAGACCCTGGGAGAGGAAAGAGGGGCAGTTCAAGACAGAGGGTTTTCTGGACAACACAGGGCTTCAAGCATAGGGGAGAGACAAATTAATGATGCACATCCAATTTAATTTTCTTATGGACTTGATGGAAGAACTAAAAATGCTTTACACATAAGACTGGGTCTCCTATGAGCATCTAACAGGAATGATGTTATTGATGTATACTGAATGCTTCCTCCCAAACCTTTTGGGCATTAGTAAAGATTTATGCCATGCTGTAAAGAACAGAACCAACTTTGATCTACTTGTCCAGATTGGCCACTGATACATGCAAATGCCATCATTCTTTTGAAGGTAATTTTTTGAACCATAAAGGATTTCAGAACATCAGCAGTGTTACAGCTTTGGGTTCTCCTCTTCCTTTCTCCCTCTAACCGGTCAGTCTAAAACGAAGCTTAAGACAGGACCAGTGAGTGACCAACTAGCAAAACCTAAAGAACACTCTTCCCTCCTTAGAATACTGGAGCTGTTTAAGTGTCAGGAGACTTGAGTGAACTACCTGGACAAGGATCTGCAAAGATCCTTCCCAGGCCTCCTGAGCTCCTTGAGGGTTAGGAGAAACATTCCTCACACAAACCTAGCATAAACTAAATTTGAACAGGCAATTTAGGAGAGAAAGATTAAAATGTGATTTACTATTTTGTGGAGAAAACAAGGAAATCATACCGGTTTTACCATTACCTTCCCAAATAACCCAACTTAAAACTGTTAAACGTCAATATGTATATAAACAATGAAAATGAAGTGGATCACTGAAAATGTAGGATTAACTTGATCAAATTGATTGCATGATTAGAGAAAAATTATTGGGGGATCTCAATCTGATACTTTTGCTGCATATTTTGATCAAGTTGACTGAATGTTTTCCAGTACACTTTTTCATATTCCCTACAGTGATATTATGTATGTTTGAAGCTATTCCTTCTATGTGTCACTATTGATATTTCTGCATAAGGAGATATTTGTTCAAGGTCTCTTCTCCATAAATCTTGAAGTATTTTGTTTTCCTGAGACTATTTTGATTCTTATAACCAATTCTGGATTCAAATTAATTCCCTGCCCTCACCAACACAGACACAGTTTAAAGATGGAATAATCTTCTCTCTGTGACATCAAGTGATACACTTATCTATATCTGTGTTTTAAGAGCATCAGCAATGGCACTAGCAACACAAACACTGATAATGCCTCCTAGATGACAGCAGACAGCAGTGGAAGGACCCAGAACACTTTTGGACCTTTGTTATTACAAAGTTAACCACAAACGGATGACAACAGGCAGGTATTTTAATAGAGGGGTGTTCTGAAGTACGACCACTGTTGGCTACAGCCCAGTTTTTCAGGGTCTAGAAGAAAGATTATTAATCATAACAGATGTTATATTCCTTGCCTTTGGTTCCGTATCAGACATACAATTAAGTGCATTACATAGATCACCATATATATTTCTAATTAAAAAAAACTGATGGAGTGGGTAGCATTAACCTAATTTTACATAGGAGGAAACTGAAGCTTAAGAAATCCAAGTAACTCAGATTAAATCTCACAACTATTGGATTAAAAAGCTAAAATAGTATCATATTCTGACTCCCTAATTTTCAGTTATGCTTATTAATTTGGTGGACATCAAGGCATAAATCTCTCTCTCTCCTCCCTCCTCCACACTCATGAATTGAAATGTCTTAACATGCAGCCTCATCTAGCTGTGAAACTGGATGGAATTGCACAAATAACAACCCAACACACTCGGAGGAAAAGTGTATATCCTTGGTAGGAGAAAAAAAAAAAAGGTGTACCCAAAGGGCATAGGAGAGGAAATAGAGATATCATACTTAGAGGAGGAGTTTCCTAAATGTCTAATGTCTAAAGCAGGACTGGATGCACAGTTCTGAGCCTAGAATGACCAGTCTCATGTTAATTAAGTAGCTGAGCATTTTGTGGAATAGAGTTGCCCCTCTAAGTTCTCAAATGCTGAGACTTTTACATGGGCTGGCAAAGATAACGCAAACTAAAATACAGTGTTGAGATTTGATATGAAGACTGTGTAAGCCTGATAATCCAACATAAAACAAACACAAACAGTAAAATTTTTGGTCAAGGAATCTACTGTTCTAGACTTCATTCAGATGTTGTATTTTAAACATTCATTTCCACAGTCTGGAGTAAAGGGGGAAGAAAAATCACTTACTGGTTTCAGTGAGATCATTACTTCTATTAATTCCATGTTTACACTTAAATTACACTTAAATTGTGAACATTGATTTATTTGCATGTAATATATCCTCCATTTGAGTTAATGTGAGGTAATAAATCTCTGAAAGTGAACTTTATCTTTCTTTCAAGGAGTTTAGAATGTTTTGAAATACCATTTCACTTAAAAAAACCATCTGCTGGATATCTAACATGTGTGTATCTGGGAAAATACTAGGTACAAGATAAATAAAATAGTTTAATGGGAGAGAAAAGTAAATATACTAATGTTTAAGCATAATGACTGCTCAGATAGGATAAGCTGTGGATGATGTGAGGCTACATATGAGTGCACTTTATCTAGCTGTCAGGATCGTGGAAAGCTTCCAGGAGGAAGATGAGGAACTTAAGTATTCTAACACGGTGGGAGCATGGATTTTCAGATGGGAGCTGGAGTTTTTAGGAGGGAGTCAGTGTTGAGAGATGGAGTTTGAAAGTTAGATGGGGGACAGTCTATGAAAGTCCTTACATGCAAAAGTAACGAGTCTGGAATGCATCCTAAGTACTATTGGAGCCACTGAAAGAGTTTTGGCAGGAAAGAGAAGTGTCTAAATTTGTATTGTAGATACACTTATCCATCATGTCTTTGGAATATATTTTGAGAACCTGAGATTGGAAGGAGGCCAAACAGGAAATGATACAGGTTTGATAAGTTCAAGGCACACACACACACACACACACACACACACACACACACAAACAGTAGAATGAAAAGAAGTGAATGGCTGATTGAGAGTAAGAGTTAGTGGGGAGTTCAGGATGAACACAGAGGTCCTGGTTTAGGCAACAGGCAAATAGTGGTTCTGGGAACCAGGAATATTATACATAAGGATCAGTAGGAAGGTTTGAAAATGTATGTATTTGTTATTTTGACCATTCATACCCATTGTTAGTATATTTAGGTAGAATCTAATGTCTGACTGTTGCAAGCCACTAACATGGGTAAAAGGATGCAGGTATTAAGGTCAGCTTGGATCCTGGACTAATAGTCTTTATAAGGTCTGAGTATCCACCCCCCTTCTACAATATTCAGTCACTTGAGTAAATGGGCATAAGCCCATTAAAAAAACAGACAAACAAAACAAGAACACCAAACCCAACTTTGTGAATTATTATGGTAGATTCTTGGCATAGTATTGCAGAGTCCTTCCTCTTTGCGCCATAATTATCTATTTGAGTCTGTTAACTGAGCAAGAAATTATGACTTTGTATTATGGTAACTACCTTCAAACTCTTGGTTTTTTACTCTTATAATCGATGAGTATACATGTTCAGTTCAGTTCAGTTCACTCGCTCAGTCATGTCTGACTCTTTGTGACCCCATGAATCGCAGCATGCCAGGCCTCCCTGTCCATCACCAACTCCCGGAGTTTACTCAAACTCATGCCCATGGAGTCAGTGATGCCATCCAGCCATCTCATCCTCTGTCATCCCCTTTTCCTCCTGCCCCCAATCCCTCCCAGCATCAGGGTCTTTTCCAATGAGTCAACTCCTCGCATGAACGGCCAAAGTATTGGAGTTTCAGCTTCAGTGTCAGTCCTTCCAATGAATACCCAGGACTGATCTCCTTTAGGATGGACTGGTTGGATCTCCTTGCAGTCCAAGGGACTCTCAAGAGTCTTCTCCAACACCACAGTTCAAAAGCATCAATTTTTCGGTGCTCAGCTTTCTTCAGAGTCCAGCTCTCACATCCATATATAACCACTGGAAAAACCATAGCCTTGACCAGACGGACCTTTGTTGGCAAAGTAATGTCTCTGCTTTTTAATATGCTGTCTAGGTTGGTCACTTACTCCTTCCAAGGAGTAAGTGTCTTTTAATTTCATGGCTGCAATCACCGTCTACAGTGATTTCGGAGCCCAAAAAATAAAGTCTGACACTGTTTCCACTGTCTCCCCATCTATTTCCCATGAGGTGATGGGACCAGATGCCATGATCTTAGTTTTCTGAATGTTAAGCTTTAAGCCAATTTTTTCACTCTCATCTTTCACTTTCATCAAGAGGCTTTTTAGTTCCTCTTCACTTATACATGTTAAATAGATACAAATAATATTAACCTCCTCATTAGCTTTTCTGCTGATTTTTTCTGATATTTATATTTATCAATATCCTTAGGATAATTAATAATATATAGTAAATATCTGGGAGAGAAGCCATGATTAATTTAGTAATATTATATTCATGTCACAGATATTAGGCACTTCTCTGGTGGTCTAATTGTTAAGACTCTGTCCTTCCAATACAGGGGGTGCAGGATATCACAGATATAAATATACATTAATCAAAACCTAGTTTATAAAAATTTCATGGATGAGTATGTCAAAATTCTGATGTTACTCAAGTTACTCAATGCCATTTGCCACTACCAAATAAAACAATCTTCATGGTTAGTTTCAATCAAGTTCATATATAAAAAGATTGGCCAAAAAAAGAGAAAAAAACCACAACACTGACCATTTCTACCTGTCATAATTTATTTTCTACCCTTACTTGCATAACTCTATGTATGAGTGTCATAGATTAGGCTTCCTTAGGATTAGAAGACTGATAATGTTATCAAATGTTTTCAATTAATTCCTGAAATCTTTATTTGCTTGCATGACAACAGTATTAACTATCTCTCTATATGTATATGTGTATGTATGTGTGTGTGTGTGTGTGTGTGTATATATATATTTTATTTTCCAATACTTGGAATGAAAGAAACTTGTGAAAACACGAACAAAGATTGTGGAAAAGAAATAGGTAAACAAGGTAATGGAGGAGAAATTTAAAGGAGAAAGTAAGACAGAATCACATTTTACCCCTCAAATAAATTTTAAAAATCTGTTTACAAAATTAAACAGAAAGAAAACTTTTTAAATTAACATTAAAAAATTAAATTAGGTAATACACTAAGGGTTTAATTTTGGTCTATGTATTTAAAAAAAAGTATAAATTTTAATTTTTGATGGTATGCCCATGATTTAAGGTAATTAAATGATAGATAATTTCTGTCTGATAATTCCTTATTTTATAGACACAAAAACATATACTTTTCAACTGTATCAGGTATTGGTACACAGCATTCATAGCATATATTCTGAAATAAAATTAATCTCATATATAAAATTATACAGTTTTGAGGTAATATAACATATTGGCTAGAAATAGCTCTTCAACCTCATATCATTTTGTTTCTTTTCAATAATGAATTTCACATAATTGTGCTTCTTATCTTAAATTCTTCCATATATACTTATTATAATCAAAAGCAAGAGAACATGATTATTTCTTGATTTTACTTTTTAAGCCAGAGAACCAAAAATTTTACTTAAGTCATGGAGCAACAATAAACATAATAATTAAATTCTTCAGAAATTTTACATATACTAGAATGTAGTTATATCTAAATCTGAGATGATTATTTTAAATATTCTTGGTTCATTTATAAAAATTAGTCATAATTGGGGATCAGTAGATGAGTTGACAAAATTTATCAACATGTTTATAAATATATTCCTAGATATTTTAAATTGAATGTAATAAAACATCTATTTCTGCTTTGTTGACTATGCCAAAGACTTTGATGTGTGGATCACAATAAACTGTGGAAAATTCTGAAAGAGATGGGCATACCAGACAACCTGACCTGCCTCTTGACAAATCTGTATGCAGGTCAAGAAGCAATAGTTAGAACTGGTCGTGGAACAACAGACTGGTTCCAAATAGGGAAAGGAGTAAGTCAAGGCTGTATATTGTCACCCTGCTTATTTAACTTCTATGCAGAGCACATCATGAGAAACGCTGGGCTGAAAGAAGCACAAATTGGAATCAAGATCACTGGGAGAAATATCAATAACCTCAGATATGCAGATGATACCACCCTTATGGCAGAAAGTGAAGAGGAACTAAAGAGCCTCTTAGTGAAAGTGAAAGAGGAGAGTGAAAAAGCTGGCTTAAAGCTCAACATTCAGAAAACTAAGATCGTGACATACGGTCCCATCACTTCATGGCAAATAGATGGGGAAACAGTGGAAACAATGGCTGACTTTATTTTTGGGGGCTCCAAGATCACTGCAGATGGTGACTGCAGCTATGAAATTAATAGACGCTTACTCCTTGGAAGGAAAGTTATGACCAACCTAGACAGCATATTAAAAAGCAGAGACATTACTTTGCCAACAAAGGTCAATCTAGTTAAGGTTATGGTTTTTCCAGTGGTCATGTATGGATGTGAGAGTTGGACTGTGAAGAAAGCTGAGCAGTGAAATATTGATGCTTTTCAAGTGTGGTGTTGGAGAAGACCCTTGAGAGTTCCTTGGACTGCAAGGAGATCCAACCATCCATCCTAAAGGAGAGTAGTCCTGGGTGTTCATTGGAAAGACTGATGCTGAGGCTGAAACTCCAATACTTTGGCCACCTCATGAGAAGAACTGACTCATGGGGAAAGACCCTGATGCTGGGAAAGATTGAAGGTGGGAGGAGAAGGGGACAACAGAGGATAAGATTGTTGGATGGCATCACCAACTTGATGGACATGAGTTTGAGTAAACTCTGAGAGTTGGTGTTGGACAAGGAGGCCTGGTGTGCTGCAGTTCATGGAGTTGCAAAGAGTTGGACACAACTGAGTGACTGAACTGAACTGAATAATCTTTGATCCAAATTTCACAAATTATTCAAATATGAAGATTGCAAGGTTTATAAAATCACTGCAGATGGTGACTACAGTCATGAAATTAAAAGATGCTTGCTCTTTGGAAGAAAAGCTATGACAAACTTAGACAGCATATTAAAACACAGAGACATTACTTTGCCAACAAAGGTCTGTCTAGTTAAGGCTATGGTTTTTCCAGTGGTCATGTATGGATGTGAGCGTTGGACCATAAAGCCTAAGCACTGAAAAATTGATGCTTTTTGACTGTGGTGTTGGATAAGACTTTTGAGAGTTCCTTGGACAGTAAGGAGATCAAGCCAGTCAATCTTAATGGAAATCAACTTTGAATATTCATTGGATGGACTGAAGCTGGAGCCCCAATGCTTTGGCCACCTGATGCGAAGAGCCAACTCATTGAAAAAGACCCTTATGCTGGGAAAGATTGATGGTGGGAGAAATGGGGTGACAGAGGATGGGATGGTTGGATGACATCACCAACTCAATGGACATGAGTTTGAGCTAGCTCCAAGAGATAGTGAAGGACAGGGAAGCCAAGCTTACTGCAGTCCATGGTGTCACAAATAGTCGGACATGGTTTAGCGACTGAACTACAACAGAGTTTACAGAAACTGCTGAGATGATGAAGGAAGGCTCTTCCTGTTCGGTGTGAACCTCAGCTCCAAGACCAAAAGATAACTCTAGCATTCCCTGGTTTTCATCTGGTGGTACTTATTGTGTGCCAGACACCGCTGCAAGGTATAGACTTACAGAGGCTGTCAAATGAAGCTCCCCTGTGAGGAGTTGAGGATATTACACATACACAGTAATTCTCTTTCTTCTCTCCCTTCTTTCCTCAGAAGATTTTGTTTGCTTTTGTTTTTAATTTTTCTGTTGGTTGACATTGCAATTTATACAATCATGACTATATTTTTAAATAAAGAGTATGCTTGCCTGGGCATATACCAGTGTTTCTGTGCCTGTCTATGTATGTATATATAAAGGGGGTCTCAACCTTATGAAAATTGGAAGCAGACTTCCAAGGTGTTTTATATCCTCAGATGTTAGGAAATGAAGCAATTTATAGGGAGTTGTAAAAATCAGCAATGTCAAGCAGCAAAATAGTCTGGAAAGAGAAGGCAGCTTTGAAACTACCTTTGGAAGAAGTTGAATACACACAGTTCATTCTGTTGTGCAATATATGTTGAGTCCATATTGCCTTTTCTTGTTTTTCAAGTGAAACTGAAAGCAGCTTTTCCACGTCTGAAGAGTAAGAAAATGGACAGTGTGAAGAAGACACCTTTAGCATTCTCATCCTAGTAAGAGGTGGGCAGGGGCAGGCAATTAAGATTTTCACCCTCACGATAATCCATACATTAAGGCTTTAGCATCATGTTTCCCAGAATCATCAGATTTTACCCTAAAATATGATGATACTAGAATGCTATATATTAAATTTGTAACTATTTGTAAAAAAATAATCTTCTTATTGAGTAAAAACCATTGATTTAACAAATTTAACTTTTCCACAATTTGAGGTGTAAATATTTCAAAGAGGATACAAATGAATTAGGTTAAAAAATTAAAAGTGACACTTTAGACCAGACTCTGAAAAAAAGTCTAGATTATCAAACTGGAATAACCCCTGAATGCCAGCACCACTGATCAAGAATTAACTCAATGGTATGCGGCTTATCTACAGAAGAGATGCAGTTTACTGAGACATCACTCCATTATGTGGTTTGAATAAAACCTAGAATATATGCTTTACATAAGCCTAATGTATATAAATACGTCTTCATTTTTCTAGATGAAAAATCTATGGGAAAACGGTAGCTCCATCAAATTAGCAAGCAAACAAGACCATTACATCAAAATAGATTTTGCTCATTTACTCTGACAAGTGTAGCAGTATAAATTATTTATAGTTCCATTCTGAATGGGTTTACAAATGCCCTGTAGTACATTTTGTAAATTCAGTGGAGTCTTAGTAACTTCTCTATTAATTACATTTATAAATTACAATCCTTGGGAAAGCCCTGAGACTCATAATTGATACATTAAATATTTACCAAGTCAGTAGATATTGCATTTTACATATAAATAAATTTAACTAAAAGTGTAGATTCTTCCTTTTTGTGAAAGAGTAATAATAATTACTAGGAAAGGATTTATAAAAATAAAGCAATAATACCTTGAAAGTTTTCCCAATTGCAGTAAATGTTAGTTATACCTTCTAAGGCTTTCTCAACTTCCATCAGAAAAGATGGGATTACAGACACAGTAAACACAATGATCAATACTTTGTCAACTTCTGCAAATATCTACTTATAATTACACTGAGAAATTATCTCATATTACCATGTATCATTAGTGTAATAGTTAACATTTATTGAGATCTACATATCCATTCATGAAGAAGATGGGAAAAATGTTGACATAGGTTATCATAAAGTAGGAATCCTAGCAATATATTTAAAAAAAAAATCTCAGTCTCTGCTCATACTTGAGTCCTAATACACAAAGAGAAAAAAAATTCTGATGAGCCGATGTTAATTTTTATCTCATTTTACCTCCACTTTTCTCAGTATCTTTTCACACCACATGCAATTAAAAGATTCTACCTCTCTGTGCTGCAAGTAGACCTGAGATAGAAGGCAATGAATGGCAAGGGATCGGGTATGTTTGGGTATCAGACCTGCTCTAGGTAGTGGAGAGGCAAAGTGAGTACTGGGATCAGTATACTCTATAGAGTTCCTAGCTTCTCAGAAATCATTCCCAGGTAAATAAAAATTGCAAACCATTTTTATTTTGTGAAATAATTTTGTTGCCTGTTCAGAGGGATAGGCAATGAAAGTGGGAGATAATTCAGACCCAATTCAATAGAGTCAACAGCTGAAACACCAGCATTTTGACGAGGCTCTACATAGCAGATTTCACTTGAATGTGGGATTGGAAGAAGAAATTGTGCAGAACCAATGAAAGTGATCAAGAAATAACTGCAGTAGATACATTGTGTAGGTTCTTGGTCACCAAGTCCAGGTAAAATGTTCCTAGTTTTAGTTACTATTATTTTTAAATTCTACAACCCTCATGTCAAAATGGCTATACTACCCAAAGCAATCTATAGATTCAATGCAATCCCTATCAAACTACCAACGGTATTTTTCAAAGAACTAGAACAAATAATTTCACAATTTGTATGGAAATACAAAAAACCTCGAATAGCCAAAGTAATCCTGAGAAAGAAGAATGGAACTGGAGGAATCAATCTGCCTGACTTCAGACTCTACTACAAAGCCACAGTCATCAAGACAGTATGGTACTGGCACAAAGACAGAAATATAGATCAATGGAACAGAATAGAAAGCCTAGAGATAAATCCACGAACCTATGGTCACCTTATCTTCGACAAAGGAGGCAAGGATATACAATGGAAAAAAGATAACCTCTTTAACAAGTGGTGCTGGGAAAACTGGTCAACCACCTGTAAAAGAATGAAACTAGAACACTTTCTAACACCATACACAAAAATAAACTCAAAATGGATTAAACATCTAAATGTAAGACCGAAACTATAAAACTCCTAGAGGAGAACATAGGCAAAACACTCTCCGACATAAATCACAGCAGGATCCTCTATGACCCACATCCCAGAATTTTAGAAATAAAAGCAAAAATAAACAAATGGGACCTAATGAAACTTAAAAGCTTTTGCACAACAAAGGAAACTGTAAGCAAGGTGAAAAGACAGCCCTCAGATTGGGAGAAAATAATAGCAAACGAAGCAACAGACAAAGGATTAATCTCAAAAATATACAAGCAACTCCTGCAGCTCAATTCCAGAAAAATAAATGACCCAATCAAAAAATGGGCCAAAAATCTCAACAGACATTTCTCCAAGGAAGACATACAAATGGCTAACAAACACATGAAAAGATGCTCAACATCACTCATTATCAGAGAACTGCAAATCAAAACCACAATGAGGTACCATTATACGCCAGTCAGGATGGCTGCTATCCAAAAGTCTACAAGCAATAAATGCTGGAGAGGGTGTGGAGAAAAGGGAACCCTCTTACACTGTTGGTGGGAATGCAAATTAGTACAGCCACTATGGAAAACAGTGTGGAGATTTCTTAAAAAGCTGGAAATAGAACTGCCATATGACCCAGCAATCCCACTTCTGGGCATACACACCAAGGAAACCAGATCTGAAAGAGACAAGTGCACCCCAATGTTCATTGCAGCACTGTTTATAATAGCCAGGACATGGAAGCAACCCAGATGCCCATCAGCAGACGAATGGATGAGGAAGCTGTGGTACATATACACCATGGAATATTACTCAGCCATTAAAAAGAATTCATTTGAATCAGTTCTAATGAGATGGATGAAACTGGAGCCCATTATACAGAGTGAAGTAAGCCAGAAAGATAAAGACCATTACAGTATACTAACACATATATATGGACTTTAGAAAGATGGTAACGATAACCCTATATGCAAAACAGAAAAAGAGACTCAGATGTATAGAACAGACTTGTGGACTCTGGGAGAAGGCGAGGGTGGGATGTTTCAAGAGAACAACATTGAAACATATATATTATCTAGGGTGAAACAGATCACCAGCCCAGGTTGGGTGCATGAGACAAGTGCTCGGGCCTGGTGGACTGGGAAGACCCAGAGGGATCGGGTGGAGAGGGAGGTGGGAGGGGGGACCAGGATGGGGAATACATGTAAATCCATGGCTAATTCATTTCAATGTATGACAAAAACTACTGTAATGATGTAAAGTAATTAGCCTCCAACTAATAAAAATAAATGGAAAAAAAAAAGAAAAAAAATAATAAATAAATAAAAAAATAAATAAAAATGTAAAGCATGAACATTATTTTTAAATAAAACTATGCTTTCTGTGATGCTTCAACTATGCCTTATAAACTGTTAGTAAATGCTCTTAAACAGATCTCAAATAAGGAAACTTCCAAGTGGAATAAGAGACAGGACTGTGTGATGAAAAGAACAAGAGCTTTAGAGTCAGGCAATCATGGATTGAGATTCTGACCTGGTCTCTAGTTCAAAGGGTGTTTTTGACAAGATATTTATATGGTTTGAGTTTCAATTTCCATATCTATGAAGTGGGAATAATAATATCTAGTTCATGGGTTTACTTATTGTGGAGTTAAACAGACTATAACAAAGAGAATATAATTTAAAATAGCTAACTAACTACCTGATATAAAAGCATATACTATATATAGTATGCTATAGAAATATACACATTATTTTCTTTGTCACTGCCTTTGATAACCTTTGGAGCTAGAGCTAAAATGTGAGCTTGTAAAAACAGGAGTCAGGCTTGGGGGGAATTTAATGGATGAAGGAATTTTTAAAAGATAAACAGACTGTTTATGAGTTATCTACTTGATAGTCTCTCTTTCATATGGTTGGTAGTCACGTTGCAGTAGGTCTAGAGACTGTTAGTGGTTTCTTAAAGTTGTATTTATGATCTCTCACCTTGCAAGGTGAGGAAGGCTGAACAAGTACAGCCTCCCTGTCCATACTTATAAAGTGACTAAATAGATGAGTACATTTAGAATCAACCTGTTTTGGGTGGCACAGAATAGTTTCATGACCTATTAGAAAGGAAAGAGCTGTTTTTAGATAATGACTGCTTTAGAAATTATAGATCATTATTGACTGGGACTTTAAACTGTGATATTATTGATTTTCTGTTTACTTTACACCTTCTTTCCTAAAACATAGTGAAGTATCTCCATCTGACCTGCATCTAGCCCGTGGATAGAGATAGTGTTACAAATCTTTCCTGTCTTTGGCTATGAAAAGTTGTGAGTAAACTCAATCGCTGCTCTCCAAGAATGTTAATGTGACAAGATCTATACGCCAGTATCTCTTTCCATCACACAATACCATAATTCTTTCCATTTGACAGTCATTTGATGAAAAATAGAAATAAAACTTGGTGAGATCAGATATTTATCCAATAGTTATTCTTTAGTGGGAAGGGGGGAATTTTGAGGAATAAATTATTCCTCTCCAACAGATTCTCCAGATCATAAACCCTTACCCCAAATCACCTCCTCTGGTGATAAAGCCCTGATTTTATTTGCCTGTGCACATAGGCAGTGCTGAGGGATGCGCCGCAGGAGTGTAGAGAGTTACAGGTATATTTAATGGAAAGATGAGAGATGAGACACTGGCAGTGAAAATTCATAGAGAATGTGGACTCAGAACTGGAGCAGAGTATGCTGTGGAAATTGAAGTAAAATAAATCTCAAGACCAGCGGTTAGGATGACACCTATAGTGTTGCTTTCCTCAACACTCCTGAGCCCCCAAAGAAAACTAGAACTAAGCCTGTAAAAATAGAAACACAAAGAATCTCTACTAAGCTTGGAGCTCTTACCTTGAAAAGGAAAAAAAAAAAAAAATGATGACAACTTATAGCATTTCCCCTTGTCCAGAGCAAAGCGGCAGTAGGCTGTGGGCCCGTGTCGGAGAGAAATGGACTATTGATCCAGTTGTGTGAGCTCTCTAATGTGAGGATTAGATCACCACACCAAAGACTGTGAAGATGGCTTTCCTGGAGACCCAACCTGTAGCACAAATATTGGGGACGGGATCAGTAAGATGAAGAAAATGATGACCGTGAACGGAGAATGAAAGGGAGGTAAAGAATGAATAATGTTCAGGATAGGCTATTAATGTATATCTTATGTGGAGCTGAAGGCCTGCTCTCTGTTAAACTGACCATAAAAAGCATGCACATTGGGAAATTTTCTGACTTCAAGGCACAAACTATTGCATCAGCTTCCTGTGCCTGGTTCATACATATGATTTAACACATAGCAGAAGATTAATTTCTGGGGACAATTCCGAATGAATTTCATTTCTTGGCAGAAAATGAACCCTAAGCCAGAAAGCACTAGAAACCCGAGATTGGTGTCTGTTTATAGTCAGCTCCTGGGATTGGTATTGCATAATGCACATTTTCAACTGAAGGCTGACTTATTTCCACCTCAACTGTTTACTTCTCAGTCGAGTTTCTGTACAACCACTCTGTGTTAGGGAAATCTTTATACTGTGAGTCATCAGTCATTCTGATTCCTGCCAAGCATACCCATTACCCTAAAGTAAACAAAAATAATACATTGCACATGACAAATTCAAATTTGAACTAGCTCAAAGAGTTTCTGCCATTGTTCAGTTCACCTGTAGATACTTACATCAAGTTTGCACTTTTCTTAAGTGAGGTATATAAACCACACTGTTTGAGACACAGATTCATTTAAAGCAGATCAATACATAGTAACTTTGCAGACACTGATTATTTTTTCTTAACTATTTAGATACTACAATGTTTCCCCCTAATTTTAAGCATGATGGTCTTATCTATGTCATTTAGAGGGGAAAAAGGGAGGGGGGGAATGAATATATTTATTTCATTAAAGTCCCAATGAGACAGATTCATTTTCCTGAAAATTGAGTGTTTACAGTAAGTTAGTAACTACAGTGCATACAATGGAATTACACAATTCCTGCACCTTAATATGTTTACCACATATGCAAGATCCTCATGTTTCATAATCAGCTTCTACTGAGCTCATGAAATTCTGGGAAACCTGGGTTTTGCAACTCATGCGTCCATGTAATTTCCTTTATGGCAGAACGCTAGTTAATTCACACAAAAAAGATTATTGTTGAGCAGGTCATAATACATATATTAGTTGCTCACTGTATTATCATCCCAGGTGGGAAAAGCTGCTTGAAAATCACTTTACAAATCAAAACTTTTTTTCCCCCCCACTTGCTGAGTGTGTTACGAGAGATGAATGATTCTACAGTGCATTGCAAGAAGGCATGGCTTGTTCGTCAGTCATCCTTCTCTAAAGGAATATGCTCACCAGGACAAGAGGCAGATTTGTATTTATCAATATGAAAAGTACTTTCCTGTCAAATGCATTAAAGACACCATGACAGTGTTATTTGTTTTTCCAGATACTCTAATTTTGGGGAGAGTGCTCCATTTTATGGCCTTCATCCCTTTTTAGCATTTAACATTACTTCTTTTTTTTTAAAAAATTTCAATATTCTTTTATAACATGCCATAGTTTCCCACACCATATCATGCTTTACATTGATTATATTTCAGGATGACTGCTCCTCCATAGCATTTTGGAGAAGAGACAGGGCAACTGATTCATAAAAAAAACATGAAAGTGTTTTCACATGTCTCTCTGTTGGAAGGCATCCTGGCTAATATGATATAACTATCATTGTAAACCATCAACAGTGTCCTTTTACTGAGCTGTTTCTTGCCTTTTTCTCTTTCCTTTCGCAAGTGCTTTCTTGCCTCTGCCTTAGCTCGTTCCATGTTCTCTATTCTCTTCCCTCTTATTTAACTCATTTTAAAAAGTGAACTCAATCACAGCATATTTATACAGCTTTACATATTTGGAGCTTGTATATTTTTGTTATCAAATATTTGTCCCCTAAAATGTTTTTTTATCTTCTTTCATTGTTTATGGACCTAGGTGTGATTATAGTTACAGTCACAATTAATCCCTGATTTTTGATGCCAAAATAAAGAAACAGCACCAAATATGGTAGGCTATATTAACTCCTAGATCTTATGCCGGAGAGAACACAAGTAGTCATTGCTATGTTACCATTCTGAGGGCATCAAACTCCTATTGCTTAGTAGGAAACATGAGGTGATCAAGACTCTTCTCACTGACAAAGTTGGCATTTGAATTAAGAAAGAGTCCAAAGGGATTAACTCTAATGGATGTAGCATAAAGGTCTGAAGATTTCAATGATTTGCAATATCCCCCTGGTCATGCTTGGTTCCTAGAATAAGCTCCATTCGTGTGAGTCTCCTCTTGGCTCCAATCTTTTGAGGCTCCTCCGCTTTCATGTTGATAGGAATCATGTTGAGGCAAAAGTCCTGACCTCACTGTTGCCTTCCTCCTGAGCAAAGTAAATGTGCTTTACAACCAGTCTGTGCAGAGTGAGCTTTCTATCTGTGCAGTGACTTGAAGAGCCTTCTGACCCAATTTGAGGTTAGCTTATTAGCAGTATCTTGAGTTGGATAGGCAGAAAATCTAAACAAGGCTTCTTACCTTTAGCTGTGTTAAATATTCTGATTAAAGGTATTCTCTCCTTGGGAGATAAAGTACATATATATGTACAGACATGATTATTGCCATCTGAAGACTGCCTGAGACCATACAGGACCTCAAAACATGAACCTTGGATGAAGACTTCCAGCTCCCACCATCCAGACAAATTAGTCCCCTTGTGGGAAGCAAATGCATGGCTATGTATCCAGGGAGAAGCCCTTTTCTTTGAAATTTAGCTTAAAATCCTTAATCTGAAAGGGTTGGTTAGGTTTCTAAAAGTTCAGAACAATGATTTATATTTTATCATCTTATTTCCAAATTGTATGTGTTCCAAAACTTTCATACATAGATTTCAGACCAGCTTATCAACTCCACTAACCATTTGTTAAGTGAAGACTGTGAATAAATAGAGGAAAACAATAGAATGGGAAAGACTAGAGATCTCTTCAAGAAAATTAGAGTTACCAAGGGAACATTTTATGCAACGATGGGCAAAATAAAGGACAGAAAGGCTATGGACCTAACAGAAGCAGAAGATATTAAGAAGATGTGGCAAGAATACACAGAAGAACTATATAAAAAGTTCTTAGTGACCCTGATAACCATGATGATATGGTCACTCACCTAGAACCAGACATCCTGGAATGTGAATTCAAGTGGGCCTTATGAAGCATTATTATGGACAAAGCTAGTAAAGGTGATGGAATTCCATCTTAAAATGATGGGATTGAAATCCTAAAAGGTGATGCTGTGAAAGTGCTGCACTCAATATGCCAACAAATTTGGAAAACTCAGCAGTAGCCACAGGACTGGAACAGATCAGTTTTCATTCCAATCCCAAAGAAAGGCAATGCCAAAGAGCATTCAAACCATTGTACAATGTTATTAATTTCACATGAAAGCAAAGTAATGCTCAAAACCCTTCAGGTTAGGCTTCAATCTGGTAGCATGGACAGTAAAGAGTCACCTGCAGTGTGGGAGACCCAGGTTAGATCCCTGGGTTGGGAGGATCCCCTTTTGAGAAGGAAATGGCAACCCATTCCAATATTATTGCCTGGAAAATCCCATGGATGGAGGCACCTAGAAGGCTACAGTCCATGGGGTCACAAAGAGTCGGACACGACTGAGCAACTTCACTTCACTTAAGTCTTCAACAATGTGTGAACAGAGAATTTCCATATGTACAAGCTGAATATGGAAAAGACAGAAGAAGCAGCGATCAAATTGCCAACATCTGTTGGATCATAGAAAAAGTAAGGAATTTCAGAAAAACATCTTCTGCTTCATTGACTATGGTAAAATCTTTGACCATGTGAATCACAATATACTATGGGAAATTCAGAAAGAGATAGGAATACCAGGCAACCTTACCTGCCTCCTGAGAAACCTGTATGCAGGTCAAGAAGCAACAGTTCGAACAGGCCATGGAAGAATAGACTGGCTCAAAATTGGGAAAGGAGTATGTTAAAGTTGTATCTAACTTTTATGCAGAGTACATCATGCAAAATGCTGGACTGGATGAATCTCAAGCTGGAATGAAACCTGCCAGGAGAAATATCAATAACAGAAGATATGCAGATGATAACACTCTAATGGTAGAAAGTGAAAAAGAACTAAAGAGCCTCCTAATGAGAGTGAAAGAAGAGCGTGACAAAGCTGGTTTACAACTTAACATTCTAAAAACTAAGATCAAGGCGTTCAGTCCCATCACTTTATGGCAAATAGATAGGGGAAAAGTGGAAACAGGGACAGATTTTATTTTCTTGGGCTCCAAAATCATTGCAGATGGTGACTGCACCACAGAATTAAAAGACACCTGCTCCTTGGAAGAAACTCTGACAAATATAGACAGTGTATTAAAAAGCAGAGACATCACTCTGCTGACAAAGGTTTTGTATAGGCAAAACTATGTTTTTTTCCAATTGTCATGTACGGATGTGAGTGCTGGACCAGAAGGAAGGCTGAGTGCCAAATAACTGATGCTCTCAAATTGTGGTGCTGGAGAAAACTCTTGGGAGTCCCTTGGACAGCAAGGAGATCCAGCCAGTCAATTCTAAAGGAAATTAACTTTCAATATTCATTGGAAGTACTGATGCTGAAGCTCAAATCCTTTGGCCAGCTGATGCAAAGAGCCAACTCACTGGAAAAGACCCTGATGCAGGAAAGATTGAAGGCAGGAGGATAAGGGGGCAACAGACGATGAGATGGTTGGATGGCATCAACGACTGAATAGACACGAGTTTGAGCAAGCTCCGTGAGATGGTGAAGGAAAGGGAAGCCTGGTGTGCTGCAGTCCATGGGGACGTGAAGAGTCAGACATAGCTTAGCAACTGAACAACAAAGGCAGATATAGATGAGAACACTGCTTTCCTTCCGTCACACTTTCTGGCAATCCAGGTGAGACAGAAGTGAGCGTTTATAGCACTGGATACCACCAGCATATGGTGACAGGTTGTATGGATATGCAACTGAAATGTAATAAGTGGAAGCAGAGGTTATAGCTTCCATATCTCTAGACATACTACAGAATAAAGACCTTGTAATCAACAGAATATGATCTACCTTGATGATCAGCATCTGTAGCTCTTGATAAGCACCTAACTCTGAATTAAGTCCTTTTCATATGAAAGAGTGGAAGTTGTTTTTGTTTTCTATTTCCTGAATTGAAAACTGACTGATGGCAGATACTGAGCTGAACCAACCTACCTACCTACCTAACGTTCCTTACGCAAACCTCCTGCAGGGTTGCTAACCTCAGCAGATGGCACTGCCATCCATTTAGCTGCCCAACCTAGCGATTAGGGATCATTATCTATTCTTTCCTTCAAACCATCTTCTTCACATGGACCAAATACTAAGCCCGTATCATTGTCTTCTCTAATCTGTATGACAAAACATTAAGCTGTATATACTGCTACTTCTTTGGCCTAGGCCTTAATCATTTTGGTGGTGTCGATTCCATTCTTAACACTATTTTTATTTTTATTTTTTTGTTGTTGCCACAAGATGGCTGTCAGGAGTTTCGGAAACTATATACTTCTACAGTAAACTCCAGTAAGAAACACACACACACACACACACACACACTAAATAGATGAAGGCTCAGAATACAGTTTCCTTTATTTGACTGCTCTGACATGGGCCATGTGCTGACTTATAAAGTGTTGTAGTTCAGGAGGATGGAATGTGATGATTGGTTATAACTAGTCAGACTTTGATCAAAGATGTGATCAATGCAAGCCAAAGTATAGAATCTGGGGAAAAGTTTTCCAATGTAGCTTTTTCATTTGGTTTCCTTAATATTATCCCAGTGATGTTTTCAGAAAGCAGACATGAACATGTCACTCCCTTTCTTAATTCTGTTAAGACCTGCACATTTCCCTAAGAATTATGTCCAAAATGGCAACCCACTCCAATACTCTTCCCTGAAAAAACCCATGGACAGAGAAGTCTGATGAGTTCCCGTCCATGGGGGTCACAAAGAGTTGGACACGACTGAGCAGCTAACACTATTCTGGCAATGCTAGCCCCTGCCTACTTGTGATTCACATGTCTTTGTGACTCCATGGACTACACAGTCCATGGAATTCTCCAGTCCTGAATACTGGAGAGCGTAGCCTTTCCCTTCTCCAGGGGATCTTCCCAACCCAGGGATCGAATCCAGGTCTCCAGGATTGCAGGCAGATTCTTTACCAGCTGAGCCACAGGGAAGCCCAAGAATACTGGCGTGGGTAGCCTATTCTTTCTCCAGTGGATCTTCCCAACCGAGGAATTGAACCAGGGTCTCCTGTATTGCAGGCAGATTCTTTATCAACTGAGATATCAGGGAAGCCCCCATCAATTTTCTAAGGATGACTAATTATTAAATTTATTAAAATAGCTGCCACCTAATTGAGCTTTACTACACATGTCAGCAAGTAGGACGAATACTAGATATGCATAGTCACTTTTAACCTTCCGCACAGGGCTTACCTGATGGCTCAGTGTTGAAGAATCCACCTGCCAATGTGGGAGACACGGGTTTGACCCCTGAAGATCCCACATGCCTGGAGCAACTAAGCCTGTGTCCCACAAGTACTGAGCCTGGGCTCTAGAGCTTGGGAGCTGTACCTACTGAGCCCAAGGGCTGCAACTACTGAAGTCCACGGGCCCTAGAGCCCGTGCGCCACAAGAGAAGGCCCCACAGTGAAAAGCCTGTGCGCGGCAACTAGTCACAACTAGAGAAAATCCCAGGCAGCAACGAAGACCCCGCACAACCCCAAATAATAAATAAAGAAAAATTTTAAAAAGTCTTGCCCACAGAATTCACATTCATCATTTGCAAATGGGGACCCCGAGGTTAAGAGACATGAGGTGACTTCGTCAATGTCACAGAGATAAATGGCACAGCCAACCCTGGCTGTCTCACTCTATTCATCTCAAAAGTTGCTTCCACCTAGCAGAGAATGAAAAAAAAAAGTGGTGGGGGGGGTGGGGAAGGACCTTAGAAATAACCCATTTCAATTCTTTACAATTTTCTGAGAAAATTAGTTTAGAAATGGCATTTGGTCTAGAAAGTAGCCTTATAATTTAGACTATGTAGAACATGATTATATCTTTGATAATGGTCTTAAAGGTGGAAACAAGTGTCCATAACTGAATTTTTTTGTAGCTAAAACAAAGTAGTGTACATAATTATTAAACTCTTCATGAAAACAAAGGAGACAAGAGTACAGTGCTTAGCACCATGCCAAACCTAGGAGATAGTTAATGAATTACCTTAAACAATTACTACAACTTGAATCAAAAAAATGTAATTGTGTATTATTATTTGTTGTTGCTCAGTTGCTGTGTCATATCTGACTTTGCGATTGCATGGACTGCAGCACACCAGGCTTCTCTTTCATCGACTTGTCCTGGAGTTTGTTCAGATTCATGTCCATTGAGTCAGTGATGCTATCTAACTATCTCATTCTCTGCCGTCCTCTTCTCTTACCTTCAATCTTTCCTAGCATCATGGACTTTTCCAACAAGTTGGTTCTTCATATCCGGTAGCCAATGTATTGAAGCATTAGCCAGTCTTCCCAATGAATATTTAGGAGTGATTTCTGTTAGAATTGACTGATTCAGTCTCCTTGCAGTACCTTGCAGTCCAAGGTACTTTCAAGAGCCTTCTCCAGAACTTCAGTTTGAAAGTATCAATTCTTCAGTGCTCAGCCTTTTTTATGGGCCAACTCTCACGTCTGTACATGACTGCTAGAAAAACCATAGCTTTGACTACACAGACCTTGTTGGCAAAAAGAGGTCTCTGCTTTTTAATATGCTGTCTAGGATTGTCATAGCTTTCCTGCCAAGGAACAAGCATCTTTTAATTTCATGACTGCAGTCACCATCTGCAAAGACTTTGAGCCCAAGAAAACAAAATCTGTTACTGCTTCCAATGTTACCCCTTCTATTTATCACTAAATGATGGGACCAGATGCCATGATCTTCGTTTTCTGAATGTTGAGTTTCAAACCAGCTTTTTAACTTTCCTAGTGAATGGAAGTAGCCCTCATAGTCAACAAAAAGTTTGAAACACAGAACGTGGGTGCAATCTTAAAAACGACACAATGATCTCCATTCATTTCCAAGGCAAACCATTCAACATCACAGTAATCAAAGTCTATGTCCCAACCATTAATGCTGAAGAACCCGAAAGAAGACCTATAAGATGTTCTAGAACTAGCACCATAAAAATATCCTTTTCATCATAGGGGACTGGAATGCAAAAGTAGGAAGTCAAGAGATACCTAGAATAACAGGCAAGTTTGGCCTTGGAGTACAAAATAAAGCAGGGCAAAGGCTAAACAGTTTTGCCAAAATAATGCACTGGTCAAAGGAAACATCCTTTTCCAACAACACAAGAGACAAGTCTACACATGGATATCACCAGATGGTCAATACCGAAATCAAATTGATTATATTCTTTGCAGCTGAGGCTCTATACTGTCAGCAAAAACAAAACCTGGAGCTGACTGTGGCTCAAATTATCAGCTCCTTTTTGCAAAATTCTAGCTCACATTGAAGAAAGTATGGAAAACCACTAGTCCATTCAGGTAGTGGAGGTGACAAATAGATTCAAGGGATGAGATCTGATAGACGGAGTGACTGAAGAACTATGGATAGAGGTTAATATTTTAGATGGAGTGGTGACCAAAAGTATCCACAAGAAAAAGAAATGCAAGAAGGCAGAGTGGTTGTCTGAGGAGGCCTTACAAATAGTTGAGCAAAGAAGAAAAGCAAAATGCAAAGGAGAATGGGAAAGATACATCCAACTGAATGCAGAGTTCCAGAATATAGCAAGGGGAAATGAGAAAGCCTTAAGTGAACAATGCAAAGAAATAGAGAAAAACAATAGAATAGACTAGAAAGACTAGAGACTAGGGAAAGACAAGAGGTCTCTTCAAGAAAATTAGAGATACCAAAGGAATATTTCATGCAAAGATGGGCACAATAAAGGACAGAAATGGTATGGACCTAACAGCAGAAGAAGAGATTAAGAAGACGTGGTAAGAATACACAGAACTACACAAAGAAGTTCTTAATGACCCTGATAACCATGATGATGTGGTCACTCACCTAGAGAGACATCCTGGAGCATGAATTCAAGTGGGACTTAGGAAGCATCACTACAAACAAAGCTAGTGGAGGTGATGGAATTCCAGCTGAGCCACTTCAAATCCTCAAAGTTGATGCTGTTAAAGTGCTGCACTCACTATACCAGCAAATTTGGAAAACTCACCAGTGTCCACAGCCCTGAAAAACGTCACTTTTCATTCCAGTCCCAAAGAAAGACAATGCCAAAGAATGTTCAAGTCACGTTACAGTTGCACTCATTCCACATGCTAGCAAGATTATGTTCAAAATCCTTCAAACTAGGCTACAGCAGTATGTGAACTTAGCATCTAAATGTGGATTTAGAAAGGGCAGAGGCCAGAGGTCAAATTAACAACATCTGTTGGATCATCGAGAAAGCAAGGGGATTCCAGAAAAACATCTACTTCTGCTTCTTTGACTATGCTTAAACCTTTGACTGTGTGGATCACAACAGACTGTGAAAAATTCTTAAAGAGATTGGAATGCCCAGCCACCTTACCTGCCTCTTAAGAAACCTGTATGCAGGACAAGAAGGAACAGTTGTTACTGGCTGTGGAACAATGGACTGGTTCCAAATTGGGAAAGGAATATGTCGAAGCTGTATATTGTCACCCTACTTATTTAACTTATATGCACAGTACATCATGTGGATTGCTGGGCTTGATGAATCACAGTTTGGAATCAATATTGCTAGGAGAAATATCAAGAAGCTCACATATTCAGAAGATACCACTTTAATGGCAGAAAGTTAAGAGGAACTAAAGAGCCTCTAGAAGAAGGCGAAAGAGGAAAGTGCAAAATCTGGCTTAAAACTCAATATTCAAAATGCAAGATCATGGCATCTGGTCCCATCACTTCATGGCATGTAAATAGGGAACAATTGGAAACAGTGACATATTTTATATTCTTGGGCTTCAAAATCACTGCAGACAGTGACTGCAGCCACAAAATTAAAATAAGTTTGCTTCTTGGAAGAAAAGCTATGATGAATCTAAACAGCAAATTAAAATGCAGAGTGTATTAAAAAGTGATTAAAAATCATATTACCAACATGTTCTGTATAGTCAAAGCTATGGCTTTTCCAGTAGTCATGTATGGATGTGAGTGTTGGATCATAAGAACGCTTAGTATGGAAGAATTGATGCTTTTAAATTGTGGGGCTGGAGAAGACTCTTGAGAGTCCCTTGGACAGCAAGGAGATCAAACCAGGCAGTCCTAAAGGATATCAACCCTGAATATTCATTGGAAGCACTGATGCTGAAGGTGAAGCTCTAATACGTTGGCCATCTGATGCAAAAAGGCAATCTGAACAAACTCCATGCTGGGAAAGACTGAGGGCAAGAAGAGAAAAGAGACACAGAGAATGAGATGTCTGGATGGCATCAGTGACTCAATGGACATGAGTTTGAGCAAATTCAGTGAGTTAGTGTAGGACAGGGAACCCTGGAGTGCTGCAGTCCATGGGGTCACAGAAAGTCGGACAGGACTTGGTGACTGAACAAAAGGTGCATTATTATATTCAGAACCAAAATACTAATTCTACAGATGAAGACTTCCTAATGTTTTATATCCAATTACTTCTACTAAACACCTTTCTTGAGCTGTACATGTGTACAAGCTCAGTCACTCGTTCACATCCAACTCTTTGCAACGCCATGGACTGTACCCTGCCTGGTTCCTAAGTCCATGGGATTTTCCAGGCTAGAATACAGAAGTGAGCTGCCATTTCCTCCTCCAGGGGATCTTCCCCACTCGGGGACTGAACCCGTGTCTCCTGCATTGGCAGGCGGATTCTTGACCGCTGAACCACATCCGATGCCTCTTAAATCGCAGATAAATATATGACTGAAACATTTAAATCAGGAGATCATCATGATTTACATGGGTTTAGTACAATGTATTCTTGTTAGTATTAAAATCTTACAGGAAGGAATGCATTCTGTCTGAGTAAATCCTTGAATTCAGTTCAAATAAAATGTTGAGTTTCTCACAGAATATTTTCTGATCATCTGGTAATGTGAAGATGTCTGGTTATTTCTCTTCTGGCTGTTTGGAGTTATATTTGAATGCTATTTTCCTGGAAGATGCTATTTTTCCTTACTTTCCTAAATAAGATGAAAAGAACAGACGTGGCTTTCCCCAGAGGTCTTTTTACTCATGAATTTCAATTCAACATCTTGGGTATTCCCAGAGCAGAAGGTATTGTGACACTTGTCTAGCTTTGATTCTATCAAGCTAACTTCCCAAAATTATTGTGTTTTCTTGTTTGTAAAGCCATTAATCTCTTAAGGGGAGCAAACTTCCCCAGCAATGAGGAAGAAAATATACATATCACATTGAATTTCACTTTTTCAGTAACACTTTAAATATTGTTTACAAATATTCATTTTCTTTTTTGGCTCATATTGCATAGTCCAATGCCAATTTAGGGTAAAAATGAGAAATCATAATTGTATTCTTTGGCATACTAAATAACTGTTTAAATATACTTAGGAGAATGGTGTAAAAATAAAATTATAATTTATTGCAATCATGACAGTACTTTTTTATGTGATAATAATCTACCCTGTTCCTTAGCAAATTTAAAATACTTTCAAAAGGATTGACTACTACATATTTAAGTCACTACACTTGCTCTAACATTAAGGAACTCTTGCAGAAATATATCTCCTATGTATGCACACATAATTACAAGATTCAGGAACTAAGGTACATATAATTATTTGAATCAAATAGAATTTTAAAATTTCTTACATGAAAAGCATAATTCAAAAGTGATGGCCAAGTCTACGTCTCAAATCTTAAAATATTTTCTTTCTACACAAAATATCATAAAAAATAAAGCAAAAACAATGCTGTTACATAACTTATCCCAAACTATACTGGAATGTCTTTTTGAGGATTTTTTATATAGGGCTCATCCTTCAGAGATACAGGCAAATTTTCACTCTAGAGCAAAGGGCAATCCTGTCTACTGTCCATTATAAAAGCTTTGGTGGGAACTTCCTGGTGGCCCAGTGGTTGGGAGTCTCTGCGTTCATCGCCAAAGGTGCAGGTGAAAAATTAAAATACAAGGTGTGAGAGCTCTAAGGTCACGTTTTCCCTCCTGCAGTAGTAAGTGCAGAGGTCCCTGGCTCTCTTTGAATTACCTTTGAGAACTAGGATTTGGGAAAATAATAAATCAGAATGTTATTATTCTGTCTACTGTTATTATTGCAAATAATAAAGTCCTTTTTCTTTGATCCTGGATGGTCTTCTACCAGAACCCATGAAATGCAGTGGGCTAACTTGTTAGCATGCAAATAGAGTGATATTCCAGATTCATCACAGTTTTTGACAACTCATATTAATAATTTTGTATGTGTGTCTATATGTGTGGGTGTCAGTCACTCAGTTGCATCTGACTTTTTCAGACCCTGTGGACTGTAGACTGCCAGGCTCCACTCTCCATGGGATTTCCCACTGGAGGGGGTTGCCAGTTCCTCCTCCAGAGGATCTTCTCAACTCAGGGATCGAACTTGCATCCCTATCAGTAGACGGATTCTTTACCACTGAGTCACTTGGAAAGCCCCATGTGTATACATACACACACACACATACATATATATGAAATGCAATGCAGCCATAGATTATGCTAATATTCTGGGGAAGGGAGGAGAGAAAAGGGAATGGGATCAAGGAAAATTATGTTAGGCCCTCCAGTAGTATCTGTAATGCTTTATCTCTTTTAAATGGTATATTTAAAATGGTATATTTCTGAATAAAATGGTATATTATTAACTACCCATTGGGTAAGTGCTTATTTGTTGTATTCTTTATCTTTTTGCATATATTTTAAATATATTTTCATAATGAAAACTAGGAAATGTGATGAACTCTTATATAACTATTGAATTCCATGATTGAGCAGAAGGATCTAGTTACCTAGTAATGCAGTTACTCTCTATTTAATTCTCTTTTTTCTAAGATAGCCCTTCCAAGGGCCCATCAAACTTATAACTAAACCACTAGAATTACAAAAGCCTTTTTATTTTTCTGAGAAAATGCACTGTATCTTTAGGAAATAGTCATCACTGTTGGAAAGACCCTCTTTAATTTTACCCCAAATCTTGCATTTTCTAATAGGGGGCATCTGGAGGGTCATACACACATGCACACAGACACATACACACATGTAGGATCTGGAGTCAGATCTCAGTTCAAACGTAGAACTTGCCACTTTGACCATTGTGTCACAGTACCAAGGGACCAGAACCCTTTCGACTTTAGTGGTTTCACATATAAGGGCTTCCCTGGTGGTTCAGCGGTCAAGAATCTGCCTGTCCATGCCAAATGCGGGTTTGATCTCTGGGTCAGGAAGATCCTCTGGAGAAGGAAATGGGAACCCACTCCAGGATTCTTGTCTGGGAAATCTCACATACGGAGGAGCCTGGTGGGCTACAGTCCATGGGATTGCAAAGAGTCAGATATGACTGAGCATGCACAGTTCGCTTATAATCCTGGAATGACAATATCTGTCCTTCTGTGACTCCTGCAGTTGTTTTGAGGCTTGAGGTCATTTATGTGAAGATTCTTCGTGAGTGTTGTGAAATATAGTGCTTTTAAAGATGGTAGTCACGCTCTCTTGCTTTTATCATCTGCTCAATTTTGTTTTATTCCAGGCAAACAAATTCAGTTTCACTAACCATTCAGTGTAAAGACTGCTTCAGTCACCTCCCACCATCTTGATCTTTCTCCCCTGAATGTGCTGAGCACAGGACTGCCTCCTCCCTAAAACTACTTAAAATACAAACTCAAAACTATTCAAGGACAAAAAAGGCAATATAGTGTGAACAACTACGTTTAAATCTAAGATGATCAATCATAAAAGGACAAGTGCATTTTCTCGCTACTTTTCTAATTACAAAGAATAGAATGTTATTTTAAAACATATCAAAGTGGTTTTAGTCTTGATGTAAAGCCAAAGATTTAAAGAATTTATTTTTAGGATAAAGATAAGATGTAAAGCATGACTGTAAATGTAAGTCAACAAAAATAGAGTACAGCTGAGATTCATGGCTTTGGAATCAAATCTGGGTTCCAATTCTGACCTAAGTTTTAACCAGTCTAAATATTGGTTTTCTTCTATATGAGGAAATATTATGAATATTACCATATTCATACTGTAATGATAGCAATATTGCAACATTTCAAATTATTAAGCCCAATGATTTCCAAGTAAGCAGTCAAGAAATAATGATATTATTATAAACTAATTCACACATGTTGCAGTCATATAGACATATTTCAACGCTGCACAACATGTGGGTATTCTTACATCCTCTATCTTAACATTGAAAAATTATGGAGAATTTTACAATTTATTCACAATTTCTGAGAATTAGCTTTTCAACACTTTCTCATTTTCCTTCCATTTTATTTTGAACAGTTGTAAAACTGTGCTTCAAAGTTTCTAGTGTTTAGAAGATTTAGTTTCTTCTTTCTATGGAAATTCTTTCCCTTCTTAATACCAAATAATCTGTTATCTGATGAACCCTCAGACTCTAGGCTACAATTTAGCAGGCAATTTAATATTGAATTAGATTTTTTTTAAATGTGAACAAAAATTTCAGGTTTCAGTTTTGATAACATTTTCATGATGTTTTAGAGGTAGTGAAGTCTGAGATATATACCGTTTCTCTACATAATTTCCAGAAAGCCCCTTTCCTTTAATATTCTGAAGTATATTCTATGCACAACAAAGGTTTCAAGTATAATAACTCCATCAGTGACAATTGGTTTTATAGTTCAGCACATTAATGAACTGTATTTCTATATCATATCTTAGGTTAAAAGTAATCTAGGTTTAAAAATTCTTAAATTCATCTCTTTAAAAATGTTTTTATCTTGATAGCCATTTTCCCCCCTTCCCTTTGATATAAGGTAATTTTGAGTTCTTTTTGGAAAGTAGGCACAGGAGACCTATGCAATGATAAAAGTTCCTGCTCTATAAAAATCTAAATTGTCTGATAGGGTTAGAAGGAGAACCCATGGAACATTATTCTCTATAATAAAACCTGGTATGATGTTGATGCACATCAGTAAGTTTTCAAAGTAATTAGGCCTGGATCCTGATCTTGGGTAAGCGACATCTTTTTTCAAGGACTTTGATTTCCCCTGTGTGAAAGAAAGATATTGAACTATACTGGTGCTTCCCAAACCTGAGTTACTCATGTACTGCCCTTATAATTGTTGGACATCCACAAATTATTTATCTTATTTAATTTAAATAATTCACTTGAATCACATATATGCCTACAATCTATTATACCATAAGTGGAAACTGTAATATTCTGCCATCAATGAAAGCCTGTATTACATTTTATTAATTGAAGGTAATCATAAAATTATAATTAAAATAGAGCTGAGTAGTCTTACACAGGCAAGACTCATTCTGTTGTTTGATTTCTCTTTGGGGAAAAGGAAGATTAGTTCCTGTTAGAGCAATGTCAAAGACAACTTGACTCAAATTATCTCTTTCCTAAACATAATCCAAATACTCAAAAGGGAGTTAAAAGGGGGATAAACCTCTTTTGTGTTTATTTAATGCAGCATCTATCAGCTGTAAGCATCTCACCAGGCTCAGCGATGTCTCACAAGTTCTCTCCTTAATGGCCGATGCTCCTATGATTTAATTGCAGGGAAAATTTAGGTGTACTAATTATAATGATGTTAGTACTGATAATTACTTAGCTAAATGTATTGAGCTCTTATTGCATGTCAGGTAATGATCAAAGGACCTCATATGTTTCTCCCACTTACTCCTCGTGACAACTCTCTGAGATGAGTGGTATTACAATCTGTATGATTTTAAAAAGGAAGACAGACTAGGATTGCAGTGCCTCACCAGTGAGTGGGCAGGGAGTTTAATGGAAATGAAATTGAAGACAATAAAGTCTGAAAAATATAATGTGCTGAGAAAAGCTACACATGAATCTGGTAGTAAAGACATTTCTGATCATATTTCTCAAATCACCTTGGAATTATTTTGTATTGTTTCGAGGACACATAAAAGGCACAAACATCATAATATCACCAGTGCCTAGCATAATGCATGACATCGTTGGAAAGCAGGTAGGTGGAAAGGAAGGAAAGAATTAAGAAAGTGAAAACAGCAACAAGAAAACAGAACAAAGGGCTGAGTAGATCTGAAAAACTTGACAAGGAATATCAGGACATTTAGGGCCTGGAATTAATTCTGGTAACATCTGAACTATGCTAAGTGCACTAAGGCCTTGGATAATCAGCTTCCCAAGACTTTTTCAATCTTTCCCCCAAGTGTTGGGTCTGCCAAGCCAATGGGAATTCTTTATATCAGTGATACAGGCGGAGAATTCTGGATGGTTCTGGAGAAGTAGGCACAAATCTGTAGTCTAAAAGAATATTTTATTTTAGATTACATGTCTACTATTATTCTTATATTGAGCCAAATAATACTTTGAATTTATACGCTGTGGGTGAATTGTTAATAGGAACATGAGATGAAGTTGATTTAATTTGCCTGGAATAAGAATGCTATAACAACAATAGAAATAGGGTTTCTGGATCTTAGCCAAACAATAAAACAAATTGATGGAAATTTATTTTTCATTATGTTTTGGATTCATTTATATTGACATGACTATAGATATAGATCTCTGTGAGTAGACGAATCACAATTCAGTGAAAGGCTATTTGGTCCAAAAACAAAAATTAAAATACAGATGAGCTCTGGAATCCCCAATTGCTTTCTTTCTGAAGACTTCAGAACTCTTTTTTAGTTTTCCAACTAAAATATAAGTTGGAACTGTTTGTAAAATTTTGTATGTTGAGTAAAAAAGGGAAACTGTGTGGTTTCTTTCATCTCTAAACTATCAATCATTAGATCCAGGAATAAAATACACTTCTGTAATTTTAATTAACTTGGATTTCTTGCCAAGTTATGCTAATTATCATTGCTTTAAATACAGTGAGACAATTTTTCTAGATATCGCTTATCTGTCATTAAATATCTGGAATTTAGACAAAAACTCAGAGATAAGAAATAAAGTTTCTCATGAACTAGAAAGGAAGTAGGAAATGAAATCACTAAAAGCCCTACATATTATTCACAAAACACTCTAAAGTTTCTCCTTTTTTCAGCCTTTTTTTTTTTTTCTTATTTTAGACTTGAATCTAATGAGACTGTTCAATTGGTTTCTTAAGCCACAATAAAAACAGAAAATTAGAAGAGGGTAATTTTGTGAGAAGCTGGCAAATTAACAGTTCTAAGACTTGGCAGCTGAAAAATTAGAAGAAACAGTTAAAAAAAAAAAATACTGCTCAAGTAGAGAGAAGATATTAGAACATGACAGTCCAGGTATTTATTGAACAGGTATTATTGGGAACTTGCTAAAATCAAGAGAGAGTACATATCCCAATTAATCAAAGCAGAAGTCTATAACACCAAGAGCCAATGTGTTTCATATTCCCTATGTATATTCAAGGTAATTATATTAACTAACTTGAAAGTAGTACTTATACTGAGACAGTGACTGGTGAGACTGTTTTTTTTTTTTTTTTAGAAAAATCTGAACAGATCTAGAACATTCATTTCTGGGTGACAATTTGTGACAGACAGAAGGTCATTGCAGCCACAAAATCAAAAGACACTTGCTCCTTGGAAGAAAAGCTATGACAAACCTAGACAGCATGTTAGAAAGAAGAGACATCACTTTGCTGACAAAGGTCCACATAGTAAAAACTATGATTTTCCAGTAGTTATATACAGATGTGAGAGCTGGACCATGAAGAAAGCTGAACATTGAAGAATTGATGCTTTCTAATTGTGGTGTTAAAGAAGACTCGAGAATCCGTTGGACTGCAAAGAGATCCAGTCAGTCCATCCTAAAGGAAAGCTGAATGTTCATTGAAAGGACTGATGTTGAAACTGAAGCTCCACTACTTTGGCCACCTGATGTGAAGAGCTGACTCTTCGGGAAAGATGCTGATGCTGGGAAAGATTAAGAGCAGGAGAAGAAGGGGACGACAGAGGATGAGATGGTTGGATGGCATCACTGACTCAATGGACATGAGTTTGAGCAAACTCCAGGATAGTGAAGGACAGGGAAGACTGGCATGTTACAGTCCATGGGGTCGCAAAGAGTTGGACACAACAGAGTGACTGAACAATCTCAAGAAGGTCACAGCCAGAAGGCCACTTCAAAGGGGTAGAAGCCTATTATGACTTTATCTGAGGCATATTCACAACAAATACTAATTTTATTACCTTATTTGAGGCATAGTCCATGGGAAAGCACCTCTCAGTAGTATCAATGTTACACCCATTTGTCCAAGGATCACATGTTTGAATTGTTACAAAGGATGTACATTGTTTTGGTAAAATCTTGCTATATAAACTGCAATCTTTGTACCAAGTGGTTGAACTTCAACTGAATGTTTGAAAAGTAGAATCCTAGTCCTTAGCTCAAATTTCCTGAACCAGAATCATAAAGCAACATTTAACAAGCTCCCAGATGATTTATATCTGTGTTAACATTAAAGAGGCACTGTCAAAAACAGTGGCATGCTGATTTTGTGATAATTTGATTAAAACTTACTGTTTATTTCAACATTTTCCTAGGAGGTTAATTGTATGTCACTTCCTTGAAAACTTTAGGACTATGGAGCAGAACTTTACAATGAATGTTCTGAAACAAAAGCATGTCTTCATAATTTAAGGGATGCCATTCTATTAAAACACAATCAATTTTCACAGAGGCTATGTAGAGTCATGTGAGTAAATCTTAGTTAAATTATATTAACTGAATTTAACATGGTTTAAACATTTATACTGAAATAGTTCTATTTAAAATGGTTAAAATAATCATCTTTGTATCCATGTTGTATTTTACATTGCTTTCTAACTTGCTTAATAACCAACGTGATACTTTATGTCATGCAGGTTTTGAGCACCAAAAAGGAGAGATGTATTTTTTGTTCTCAAACACTTAGCCAGGTTTCGGCTCAGTTTAGTTTAGTTGCTCAGCCATGTCTGCCTCTTTGTGATCCCATGGACTGCAGCACGTCCAGCTTCTGTGTCCATCTCCATCTCCCTGCGCTTGCTCAAACTCATGTCCATTGGGTTGGTGATGTCATCCAATCATCTCACCCTCTGTCGTCCCCTTCTGCTCCCACCTTCAGTCATTCCCAGCATCAGGGTCTTTTCCAATGAGCCAGTTCTTCACATCAGGTGGCCAAATATTGGAGTTTCAGCTTCAGCATCAGACCTTCCAATGAACACCCAGGACTTATCTCCTTTAGGATGGACTGGTTGGTTCTCCTTGCAGTCCAAGGGACTCTCAAGAGGCTTCTCCAACACTGCAGTACAAAAGCCTCAATTCTTCATCAGCCTTCTTTATGGTCCAACTGTCACATCCATATGTGACTACTGGAAAAACCATAGCCTTGACTAGATGGACCTTTGTTGGCAAAGTAATGTCTCTGCTTTTTCATACACTGTTTAGATTTGTCATAGCTTTTCTTCCAAGAAGTAAGTGTCTTTTAATTTCCTGGCTAAAGTCACCATCTGCAGTGATTTTGGAGCCCAAGAAAATAAAGTCTCCCACTGTTAAGGTTTACCCATCTCAAAATACTATTAATTTGTTCAGATATGACATGGATCATTAGCTTTCTAAGTTGAAGACATATTGGAGAAAATAAAGCAAAGCGAAAGGAAGAGGGAGATATTAGAATAGAGTTCTTGAGAAATCCTATTATCGCATTCTCAAGAATCTGAAAACTAAAGCTTGACAGATCTATATTTGTTCTTTTTCTGCTTTTTGTAAATGCCACAGTCAAATGTTTTAACACTGGAATACTGTGACACGTATATTTAAGTATCTATATTTTATGCCTGCATCTGCATGTGTTTTAGTTGCTTAGTCATGTCCGACTCTTGCAAACCCATGGACTGTATGTAGCTTGCCAGGCTCCTCTGTCCATGGAATTCTCCAGGCAAGAATACTGGATTGGGTTGCCATTCCCTTCTCCAAGAGACCTTCCCCATTCAGGAATCAAACCTGGGTCTTCTGCCTTGCAGGAGAATCACTGTCTCAGCCACCAGGGAAGCCCGTGATTTAAAATATGGTAGTTTACATTTCTTTACCATATTGCTGAGGCTCTGCAAACAGGCAGAATCAAATGATCAGCAAGTATTTAGTGGGTATTTAAATTACCCGTTAAATATCCAGTTGATATTCTGCTGTATGCTAAACAACTTGGTAAAGTTTATAAGACATATATTTCGATTTTTATGTTCTTTCTTATTAGGTACTGTAGAACCTAGTTTCAATTCTGAAAGCAGGGATAAGTTTATTTGCCAATAAGATGACATTAATGTTATATAAAGTAATAGATTAATGGAAGGTTAACTTGCAAAGGAACTAAATTTTTCACTATATCATTAAGAACTTAATGATATTTCAATAAAATCCATTCACATCTTGGTAAGTACAAGATTAACAATGTATAAGAACAGAGAAAAGGAAAAGATGTATTTAGTCAGCAAAAGATTATTATACACAAGTATTTTGCAAGTTTGCATACAGCTATTGCATTTCAACTCACCATTAGTCCTAATCTATTAAAATTTTTACCATAAATATCAACACTTAAGACCTCTAGTATGATACTATATACTATTTTAAGTTCTTTGGCTCTCAATTAGAAAGCATTTTTTTTGCAATTAACTTCCACGAATGGTTAAATTGTAATTATTAAATTGCACTTCTCATTAAGAGTGTACCAATTTCTGAGGAGATGTAGTTTAGATTTGGTTTCACTTGATAAGATTTAATTCAAAAACACTGATTGGTAATTAAAGACATTACTCTCTATATGGAGCAGAACACTGTAACTGAAGCTTTTCTGTCTTCTTTCACTTTCTAATTTCCTTTCCCTCTCCTTAGAGAGAATTGTTTTTTTTTTTTTCCTCTATTTAAAACAGATCCACATAAAAATGTTTGTAGATATTGATGGAAATCAAATCATACTATACAGAAAATAAACATGTTGGGCAATGTTTGCACCACATATGAAATATACCTCTTTTTTAGTGAATTAGTATTTGCTTTGGTCCTTATTGAAACACTGTAATTTTGACCATGAAGTGCCCAGGTGTTTGAAAAACATTATTTGAAGGAACAGAAAAGAGTTAAAAAGCCTATTCCAGCACTGATTTTAACTTTATAACTTTTCCATTTTTGCAAAGGTAGTTGGGGAAAGGGAGTTAAAGTGGTTTTAGCTAGGCACTGGAGTCATTCACTGAATCATAGTTTACAGTTTTCAAGAGCGCACTTAAATCCCTAAAGTAGCTCATGGCATGTATAGTCTAAAGAATGGTTCTGCATATTAAGTGATCATTATCTGAACAGCAAATAAATAGCTGGTGTACTTAAATGAAATCACAGTATCATTGAAATATACATTCCCTAAATGTATTTACCAATTGTAAGAAACTAGCATTTATAAAAATTGAATTTAGGTAAAAATGGTGTTTTGGGAGCAAACCACATGTTTTCTCACATACATTTAATATACAATATCTGACATTATATCTTGAAGAGAATGCTATTTTATTTGCATATTTGAAACCTGTTTTGGATGTTAACTCAAAGATCACCTAGGTGGGATCTACTCTGATCATATTATTTTAAACTGCAGAGGACTGGCATTACCAATATGTTGGAATAAAACCCTGAGGTCTTCCCTCCCTACAACATCCCCAACACATCAATTCAAAAGCAACACGAAGATCAGTGCCCTTTGTGAGATATGCAGAAACTAGCCAAGAGGAGTGCTCCAGAGGAGTGTGAAAGAGCAACAGTGAAAGGGCAGCAGAAGGGAGACACTCACTCACCAAAACCGGCACCCTGGCACGGTGCTGTATGATTGGCAGGGGACCATCCACCCCTAGCTTCTACCAAAATCCCAACTGCATTGCTTATGAAAATAGAAAAAGCAATTCTGAAATTCATACAGAACCAGAAAGAACCTCAAATAGCTAAAACAGTCTTGAAAAAGAGCCAAGCTTGAATCAAACTTGACTTAGTAACTAAACCACTAAGCTTCATTCTTGATTATAAAATACATGACAAAGCCACAGCAATTTAAAAAGTATGGTATTGGCATAATGAGAGGTATACGTATCAGTGTAACACAGCAAGAAGTCCAGAAATAAATCCACACAAATAAGGCCAACTGATTGATAAGGTACCAGGAATACACAATGGGGAAAGGATAATATCTTTAGCCAATACTGCAAAAGAATGAAATTGGATCCTTCTCTTTCACCATATATAAAAATCAACACAAATGGATTAAAGACCATAAAACAATTGTATAGATCATGAAATCTGAAACTGTACAACTTCTAGAAGAAACAGTAGGGAAAACTTCATGACATTAATCTTAGTAATGATTTCATGGATTTTAAACCCAAAACACAGGCAACAAAAGCAAAATAAACAAGTAGAACTACATAAAACTAAAAAGCTTCTACACTGAAAAGCAAATAGTGCAAATAGTGAAGGTAATCTTCAGAATGAAAGAAAATATTTGCAAATCATATATTAGACAAGGGAGTCATTTACAAAATATATTAAAAACTTCTACAACTCAATAGCAATATAATAATAATAATAATCTGATTTTAAAATGGGCTAAGGAGCTGAATGGCTCAGTGGGTAAAGAATCCACCTGCAATGCAGGAGATGAAGGAAATGTGGGCTCAATCCCTGGGTCGGAAAGATCCCCTGGAGGAGGAAATGGCATCCCATCCAGCATTCTTACCTGGGAAATCCCATGGAGAGAAGAGCCCAGAAGGCTACAGTGCATGAGGTCCCAAAGAGTCAGACACGCTGAGCAACTATCACTTTCAAACTTGACCTACAATGGCCAACAGGCATGTGAAAAGTTGCTAAACATTACTAATCATCACGTCAATATCCCCTCATACCATTTAGGATGTCTGTTATTTAAAAAAAGACACCTAGTGTGGGCAAAGTTGTGGCGACGTTTGAGCCCTTAAACACACAGAGCAGAGGAGGTGATATGAAGACAAAGCAGAAATTAGAATTATGCGACCACAAGCCAAGGAATGTTAAGAATTGCCAGCAGTCCCCAGGACCTAGGAGAGGTGGAGGAGATTCTTCCTGACCATGTCAACACCCTGTTTGAACTTCTGACCTCCATAAAGAGCAGAAATACATTTCTATTGTTCTAAGTTACCAGGTTTGTGGTAATGCTATGGCATTCTTAGATATACACCTTTTATATATGGGATAAATTTTTCAATAATAGTAGAAGTTATCCACAAAGTTCAAAATCTTTTAAAATGCTGCTACTTCTTTCCCCCACCCCAGTCAATATTAAAGCCTTTGTTGTTTTGGTACTTAAAAAATATGCTCTAATAGTGACCAGAACTGAGCAGTAACAACAATGTTGACGGTCAAAACTGCCACCTTCATGTGTTGAAGAGAAAAAATACGTTAGCTCCTCATGAAGTTCATGTCTACATTAACTAATGATGCTGTGTACAGTGACAATTGGCACAGAGGAAAACAATTTCTCATTGTGTGTGTGTGTGTGTGTGTGTGTGTGTGTGTAGACAGGATATTTAGTAACTCCATAAATTTATATGGAGTTTATTAGGGATTATCTGTAGGGCTGTTTTCCACCTTTCTCTCTAAGTTCCTTGACTGAGAACCTTAGCAGAAGTTCTAAAACTTTATTAACTTTTGTTGTGTAAAATGACTTCTTCCTCAGAGCTCCTACCACACATATGCTTTATCTAGAAATGTATCCTAACTTTTCTTATGTCAACCCCTCATTTATTTCCATAAATGGCCATGCAGATATTTTATTAGTATTTAATATCTCTCAAGTATGTATAATTTTCCCTCAAACAAAGCACATTTGTGGAAGCAAAGGCCCTATTTTTCACAGCATGTAGCACAGTGTTTTGTATAAACAAAGTGCTGAAACAGGGTTGGTTTGTTTTTATTAAAAAGGAATTCTGAGCTCTTATTTGCACAACAAAAGTATTTTTTGTAGCAACATTCTCCATGACTGTCCTTGTGTCAATTATTTTCTACTATTATTATTAACGCATTTACCTCTGCCTTGTATCTTTGGAGGGTATTAGATTAGTTTGGAAAATCGGAATTTCAAGAATTGAGAAGGGAAATTTCAAGAATTGGAGCTGCAAAATAAGGTGCTCCAGTTTTATTTCTAGAGAAGATTATCACTGCAAATAAGAAAAAACCAGGCTGCTTGCTAGGCAGCAGGGCTCATTCCTCTTACATACTCCAGAACACCCTCTAGCAATTCTTTCACCACCCAAATATAAATAGTAAAATCATCAAACAGAGAAACAAATATATACACAGACAACAGTAGAAATCTATTTTTGCTGACTCTACATGTATGTCTTAAGGAAATCCCATTGGCTCAAATTTCAAAATGCAATCAGAACTGGATTTTTCTTTATCACTATATCATTACCATACTGGTCTGAACACCATCATTTCTTGCCGAGATATTCGCTGCCAGTGATACTTCGTCAACATGATAGCCAAGGTAATCCTTTAAAAAAAAATTATGTGAAATCAAATCTTCTGTCATGGGGCCTCTTTTTCCTCTGAGTAAAAGTCTAAGCCTTTACAGTATGGAAGTCTTATAGTAGGAGATGTAAACATTTTATTCCAAGGGTGCTTTCTGAAGTCTGGTTAAGCCTATGAACCTTACTTCAAGTTAATGTTTCCAAATGCAAACTATTTCAAGATTGCAAAGGAACTCAACTATATTGAAGTGTTGCTATCAAAACATTCAGTATATGAAGAAATTTATGGTACAGCAATGATATGCTTTTTTGGTAAGGTATTACATAAAGTTAGTTTTCCCAAGTGCTGGACCTGATAACTACTGCAGTTTTGAAGTGATCATGGCCATAAACAATAGTTTTAGATACTTTCATAAACTGACACACTTTCACATGACATAAAAATATCCATAATTTATTGTCATGATAAAGTCACATATACTATTAATTCTCCTATATTAACATAATTCATTTCAGTTAGAAATGTATGTGTGCATGCTGAGTCATGTTTGATTCTTTGTGATCACTTGGACAGTAGCCAGCCAGGTTCTTCAGTCCAAGGGATTTTCCAGACAAGAATACTGGAGTGGGTTGCCATTTCCTCCTCCAGAGGATCTACCCAACCAAGGAGGCCAGCTGCATTCTCCTCTGCCTCCTGCTTGGCAGGAGGCCTCTTTCCCCAGCCACCTGGGAAGCCTGTTAAGCTGCTTCACTTGCGGTAATTTGTTACAGCAACAGGAGAAACCACTATATGTTTCTATGGCTTCCCCAGTGGCACAGGCACTAAAGAATCTGCCTGCAATGTGGGAGACCTAGGTTCGATCCCTGGGTTGAGAACATTCCCCTGGAGAAGGACGTGGCAACTCACTCCAATATTCTTGCCTGGAGAATCCCATGGACAGAGAAGTCTAGCGGGCTATGGTCCAGGGACTCGGGAAGAGTTGGACATTACTTAGAAACTGAAAAGCGTCAACAGATTCAAGGTGTTGGTGAGGCTCTGCTTCTTTTGGAGGCCCTAGGGGAGGATCTGTTCCCTTGCCTTTTCAGCTTCTAGAGGTCACATACATTCCTGGGCTAGTGGTCCCTTCCTTCATCTTCAAAGCGTATCTTTTCTATTTCTGCTCCTTCCTCTAATTTTTTTTCTCTAACTTTGATCCTTCTGCCTCCCTCTTTTATACACCCCTGTGATTACATTGAACTCACCAGGCAATCAAGGATAATCCCCATGTCAAGATCCTTAATAACATTTGTAAAGCACTTGCCAAGTTGTAAGATAAAACATCCATAAAAGTTATGGAGATTAGGATGTGCATATCTTGAGGGGGGATCCCCTCTCCAGACCACCATAGTGAGACTGAAAATAATGTTTCCCATCACAATTCATGAATACTCTCTCGGTTTTTTTCCCATGCTAGGGTTAAGAAATCTTGCCCTGTAAAGCGTTTGCAACTAAAATCTCTGACTTCATCTTCTATTACCTTCTTTCTTTGACAAGACTGCCAAAGTGGAAGTGAAAGTCACTCAGTCATGTCCAACTCTTTGAGACCCCACGGACTATGGGATTCTCCAGGCCAGAATACTGCAGTGGGGAGCCTTTCCCTTCTCCAGGGATCTTCCCGACCCAGGAATCAAACTGGGGTCTCCTCCATTGCAGGCAGGTTCTTTATCAGTTGAGTTACCAGGGAATCCCCTGACAATACTGCCCGTGTGTACTCAATATTTTATTATGTTCTCATTTTTCCATTCCATGTATCACTCTCTAGCATACAATTTGATTCATTTATTTTTTTATTGTGTGTCCCATGTGATTTCCCTCTGAAACAAAAGCTCAGCAATAACAGGATTCTTAGTTTTAGTCATTTATTTATCCCAAATTTCTTGGCAGGATCCCAGCATTTAATAGATACTCAATAAGTATGCCCTAGAAATCATCTGAATTAACCATAGACTCTTACAATGTTGAGGACACTATCATATAAGAAAATGCTAGACTTTCGCCTCTATTTCTAGCTTTATTTCTTCAGTGAATAAATATGCATGAGACGAGAGGCACAGAAAACAATAAGATACACTAGAAAACATCAATCATAACAACAAGTTGACTAGAAAAAAGGTTAAGGCAGGAAAAGCCATTACTCTCTCCTGCATGCTGCCTTTGTTTCAAAAATATAGTATCAGCCTGCTCAGGCTACCACAGCAAAATATCACAGTGAGTGACGTACGCAATGGACATTTCCTTTCTCCGAGTCCTGGAGTCTGAAAGTCTAAGGTTAGGGTGACGGCATGCCTGGGTCCTGGTGAGGACTCCGCAGTCAGCACGGCCTTCTCACCGGTGCTCGTGGGGGCCTTCCTCGGTGTGTGCATGCGCGGAGATTGCGCTCTGCGCTCTGCTTTTTCCCATACCAAAGAATTCTCCGGGATCGGGGCCGTACACTTACGACTGTATTAACCTTAATTACTTCTATAAGGGCCCTATATTCAGACAGTTGCTGGAAGGGTGGAGCTCCGACACGTTCACTTGAGGAGGGAGCACAAACTTGCAGTCCATCCATTTGGTGTAACCAGCGTGTTAGCAGCAAGACCACGTGAGGGCTTCATATTGATCACACTACCATCTAACACAAATCAAGCTTTCAAGTGGAAGATGGATCCCTTCATGTTAAATATGAATTCTTCTCAGGGGAATAAAAGGTGATGGTAGACGGGGACAAAGCTATTAATAACTGTAGAAACGTTAGCGAGAATTTCAGATGCCTCTGTCAATAACAACGACGGCATGGCTCCTATCAGGAGAAAATTGTGCCTGACAAATCTATCGGCTTTCTTTGCAGGATAAATATTCTTGGATAATGAGGAAAATAGATAATACAATTTCTTCAAACTTTTAAAATGTCTTGAATGAGTTATCATACCTAAAGGTACACAAAAATTACAGGAACGGTAAAATGCAAGGTTACTGGCTTGTCATAGATAGGAAACTAGCTTAGAGACAGGACACAAAGATGAGTAAGTATTGGGAAAGTCCGATTCAACACTTTAATGAATTATTTAGATGGTGGAGTACACAGTGAACAGCAAAGCAAGAATAAAAAATTGAATACTTTCTTGGAATACGGAGAGATATTTCATAGACTCTTAAATATGACAGATGCAAAACAATGATTTTAATAGAAAATGATGCATATTTTATTTATACAAACTTTAAGTTGAATGTTAAAACTCAAGACTTGCCTTACTCATTAAGTGAGCTGTTACTCAAAACCAGTATCATTGTGAAGTTACTTTTAGCACTTTCCTCTCTGTATCCTTCTTAAATTAGAACAAGAGTGTTTGTGTCACCCAGTCATTTCTCACTCTGTGACCCCATGGACTGTAGTCCACCAGGCTCCTCTGTCCATGAAATTTTCCAGCAGGAATACTGGAATGGGTTACCATTTCCTTCTCCAGAGTATCTTCCCAACCCAGGGATCAAACCTCGGTCTGCACTGCAGGCAGATGCTTTACCATATGAGTTACTAGGGAGGCCCAAATTAGGGCAAGAGGGGATGTAAAATAAAATTTTAACAATATTTTTATATAATAAAATTCTAAAAAGCACATCACATGGAATAGCATATGAACTTTTGAATACAGAAAATAGGTGTGTTTATAAAAAACACCAACTGTTTCATTTTCTGTGACTTGACATTTGAAAATGACTGCATTAAGATTGCTCTTTTTGCAGATGATAGCAACATTTCAGCTTGTGTAACAATCAGCTTTGTAACAATTTAAAAGGGAATTATTAACTCATCTAACTAAGAATCCAAGGGATTCCTTTCTTCACTGATTAGATGGTTAAAATTCCCTGTAGCAGGAAATATACTTCTATCAGCCTCCAGACCCCCAGCTTTGAATTGGCCAGAAACAGCCTGTCCTTCATCGTTATCATGGGCATGTGTTGGGTGATGGGCCCAACGTCACACCAGCCACCTAGATGGACCAATTATCTAGAATATTCTATTTAGCTGGGCCCAGGTCTCCTTGCCACATTCCAGAAAGGGATCAATCCCACCCAAACTGCATATAATCGTTTCCCCTCTGAGAAAAGCATCCATCTGTTACCAGAGTAAAGGGTGGTAGAGAGAACTTTTCAAATAAACAAACAAAACAAGTAGCGAATCATTAGAATGAAATTTCCAATGTGAGCAAGGGGAAAGCAGTAGAAGGTGGGCAGTCTTGAAGTAAAGGAAGGCCCCCCACACTTTACAAGGGCTTTGCAAAAGTAAAGCAAGATTTGAAGCCAATCATGTCAGAGAATGTGGCCCAGGAAGCCTTGAAGAGGGAAAATGTTACAAACTGCTTTCTCTGCAATTATGGATACTCCATAAGAGGGGTGGGGAATGCCCTCCTTGGCCACATTGTTATATGACTTTCCAGAGATCAGCTTATTGATCACCTTCTCAAAAAATTTTGCTTCTTGACACCCCAAATATTTCTATGGTTGCTTAATATCATATCTTCATATTATTTAATTATCTCAATAAGTAAAACAAAATAAAGTGTCTTCAATTACCATCTGCTCTCACTTTAAAGATACAAACATAATACAATTAGGGACTGTCTCCTCTTGCTTTTTACTTTCTTTCCAGAACTGAACAACATAGTTTAAAAATACTAGGTGGAAAAAAATTTGCATCCATATGCGCCCGAGAACCCACGCTTCAAAATGCTGAGCCTCAAAACCAAGCTTCAAAACCACAGAGCCTCCAAAGTGATCCTCTGGACAGCAGCTCCTTCTTGTATATCGAATAGCTTTGGTTTAATGTGGAGGTTAGAGTTGGACCATAGTCTTTAAAAGGCAACATAGATAAGTTATTTACAGACACCTGGTGTTGGAGTTGTATTTCAGAGGAACCTTAGAGGTGCATTCCCAGAACAAGTCCCTCGTGTATATCACCTGAGCTGAGAATTGGAACTCTCATCCTTGTTGAATAAGAATCTCCAGAAGCCCAAGTACAGAATGCTCACAACGCATCACCTATAATAAAGCATTGCTTGAGGAATTATGATTTACTAAACGATGTACTTAAAACAATGATCCGCCGGTCTGGTTCATATTTATACTCCTGATATTTCATAGAGGCATCCATGTGCTACAGACTTAATCCTCACAACATCTGAACCGCCTATGGATGGAGAATACTTCTGCACAAACTTAATTTTTACTTGAATATCAGTTTCCTTAGATTTGTTTAAAGCTAGAGTAATTTACTTAGGACAATATGAACAGCAATTTTAAGTGACGCCAACTTTGGAATGTGTATTAAAATAACATACAATTACACGATTTACCTGGGAGATAATTTAGAGAAGAGTTTACAGACCCAGCTACCCATTGGAATAGAGGAAAGAAGAGAAAGGAGGGAGAGAGAAAAAGAAAATTAGGGGAAGAGGGTGGGGGAAGGGAGAGGAAAGGGAGCATGTGTTACTCTAACACCTCACTGAAGACCTGTAGAGCCTATCTGGGTGCAATATAAGACATAAATATTGTTATAAATCTCCCTGAGTTATTGTGATAAAGCCAGGTAGCCAGTTTGGCAGCACTTCATGAAGTGTTGTTAACATACTAGAGATGGAGACATTCATTCATTAAAATTGACACTGGGGGAAAAAAAAAAAGCAAAACAAAAAAACCCTGACACTGAACACAACAATGTAATACACACATCAAATGAAATCACCCAAGATTAAAAGTGTCTTCAAGCCTGCCATCCTTTCATCCCCATTGCTGACCGCAGTAAGCTTGCCTGCCAGAATCACTCTTCCAAACAGCCAGCTCGATGAATGGCAGTCAAGGGCGGGTAACGATTGCTTTAAGTTTGATATATGTGTTGACAAAAATGGCTTTCTTAATACTCTTTGGATGAAAAAAAATACTGAAGTAAAAAATTCATACATAAACAAAGCAGATGTAAGTCATTAACTCATTTATCATTTGCCTTTATGTGTGAATTATAACCGAAACTCACTGCATTTTTTTATTATGCAAAGCTACTGAGATGCAAGCCTTCTGTTCTTTGTCTGCAAGACTCAGGGAGAGCATCACGTCACCGCGCCACCAAGCGTGCCCAACCAGTATCTGGGCATCAGTTTCTGCTCCCTCTCAACCTTGCTCACCACCCTCTAACCCACTGCGGTAATTGTCAATATCCAGTCAGAAGGAACAACAATAACAACAGAAGAAAAACGGCCCAAACATTTTCTCTTTTTGAAAAAGAAAAGTCTTTAAAGGATGGAAATTTGCATTTTGAAGTCTCCAAAATTTCAGGGTATATTCCGCTGATTGAGAATCTACCCTACGGTCATTCTCTTACATAGGATAGCCCTCAGCAGATAATATAGTTTGTGAAAGTGAAAGTCACTCAAAGTGTCCGACTCTTTGTGACCCCATGGACTTAGTTCATGGGATTCTCCAGGCCAGAATACTGGAGTGAACAGCCTTTCCCTTCTCCAGGGGATCTTCCCAACCCAGGGTTCGAAGGCAGGTCTCCTCCAATGCAGGCAGATTCTTTACCAGCTGAGCCACTTAAAGCTCAGTTTGTAAAGAATCATAAAGCATAGGATTTTATAATAAATGTAAGCTCAGGACCTGGTTTATATCTTCTGGGGGTTGATATTACACTAGGGAGCATAAGGACAGGAGAGACTGCAATAAGGGGGTTTAACACAGATGGAAAAGCTGACATGTATCAGTCAGAATTTCTTTTGGATACAAGTATGAAAATACTTCAAGTGGCACAAATTCGAGGTTTTTTTTTTTCCCCTCAGATACTAAATAGTCTGTGGATAAGAAAGGGTTGGCCTAGGTTCTTCACATAAAGATTCAAAGATTTTGTCCAACTTATGCATCCGTGATCCACTCTCTTCTTCATGGCCATCCCTGGGTTTTCCTTCCCATATTCCAAGCATGAACTGGCTGTGCTGAGAATGAGGACAGCCTCAACCCCTTCTGTTTCTCATAAGTAGGTGACTCCAGCAGGTTTCCATGTCCAGGCCCTCAGTTCGTGTTGAGTCACGTGTTCCCTCCTGCAGTGGAGGTGGCAAGAAAATAAATATTTAGCTTTTCTAGTCCTTGGGGTGGAAATGACAAGGAAACCTTCAGTGAGCTAGGTCTTGAGTCACCCAGACTGATGGTAGGTACATGTGACAGAAAGCTTATTAAAATCCTTAATATGATTCCTTCTGTTCCTGAAAGACTGTGAAAAAAAAAAAAAAAACAACAGGTAAGAGAGAGAAAATTAGGAAAGCTGATACCAGGGCCTAACTCTGGTAGATGAAAACAGTCCTGTAGATATAATATTTAGACCTCTATGGAGAAATTAAAGACTTTAGGCTAACAACTTTTTGTCTTGGACTTAACTTGAGAAAGATGTCTGCGCTTAGGAGAATTTGAAATATTGGCTTGGCATCATGTCCAAATTATGTGGGAGAAATAAGAAAGCACCAGTGGAGGGAAAGAGGTAGAAAGAAGGTGATTAAGACAGTGTTCTTGATTCCCAATGTCTTTTTCTGGATACTGTGAATATCCTGGCTACAGAAGCTTGTGAATGAATGTGAAGGTGATTGTGTAATGTCATTCACATTGTGCAATGAATGTGAATGCTAATAGGAAGAAGTGAATGCCACAGATGGGAACATTGAGGCCAGGCAAATTGCTGGGGCCAGCTGGTCCAGTGATGAGACCAGTCACACCTGAATGGACACCAGCAACAGTCAATTAAAATGCAAAAATATGGGGCAACCTGGGGTTCCCTCTCTTCTCTTCTTGAAAACACAGTAAATCTGTCCCTCTTCCTTATACTCAGATACCACTTTAGTGGGGGAAAAAAAAATGAAATCTAGTATACTAAGCTATTCAAAGGAGCCTAAACCAACTTTGATGGTAAATTCAGTCTGAAATGGAAAGATATTTTTTTCTTTCTGTTTTGTTTTTTAAACTATGGAAGTATAATAATGCATTTACAGACTTCAAAAATACAGAACAAAGGTACACATAGTTCCACTATATATTACAATTATTATTATTTTTTTTAAGTAGGCAAATCAAGATTTTTAGTTTGGAGTTTCAACATCAAACTCTCAAAAATGAATAGAATGAATAGACACAAAAGGAGAAGGATATAGTAGACTTGAAAACACTATGAATGAAATTAACAGAAATTTTAAATTGAAAAGATATTGTTTAAGCCTAAAAAGAATGGAAAACAATTTTGATTGGAAAAGATTAGTGTATCAGCTACAGAACAACAGGACTTTAAGTAATCAGATCAGTTAGAAGCAAAGAAACTATATTCTCTACTCACCGAAGTACAGGGTGAACAAATGGATTACTTCACTATTCCTCATCTGTCTTTACCCTCTCTTGTTCATTCAAGCTTTGCTCTCCCTTTGCTGAAATCAGCATATGATATGTGCTGTTAACACTAATATATTTATACTGCATTTCTGCCCAAAGTCCTCTGCCACCCTCTCCACGGAAGAGCTGTTCACAACTCATCTGCTCTTTGTGGATCCAACACTTCACTTCCCGTTTGCTCTGCAAACCATTCCATCAATGGACCTAGCTTCCTCTCTAGAACTTTGATGAAATTGCTCTTGCCAAAGTCACAAAGACCTCATATTGCCAAATTCTCTGGAACCTGAATTCCTATCAGTTTAATCAGAACTAGAGAGAGCTCGAGAGAGAGCTCATGGGGCGGCTGGGGAGAGGGAAAGAGGAACAGGAAGACAGAGTGGGGAGGTTGGGGTGGGAGGGATAGAGATTAGCATGAGGGGCCATTCCATTGTTCCTAAACTTCTCTCTTTTCTGAGCTTCTTTAATAATGTACTTTCTCACATGATTCATTGCTTTAGGCAGCACTCCATAAACCTGATCATTATACGTGAAATGGCTTGGGGCTGCGTGAGAGACTAGATGCTCTTTCATTTTTCTATTCCTTTCCATCAATTTCAGCGGCATTAAATCCCAAATGTCTTCTGCATCAGATCCTAGACTTACATTTCTAACTGCTCACATGTCCCTTGAGTGGGCTCTTATGCATGTCTATGGGCAAGTGCTCCAGACTGTATATTCCCATACTGCTTTAGGTCTTGCCACTTTCACTGCAACATGTTAAATTGGACCTTGTCCACCTTTAATTATCACCTATTTTCTCAAGATTCTCTGGTAAGTTTCCCTTAAAAGCCCAGGCAGATCTTCTCCCACCATCCCTTAAGCATCCGTATCATACACTACCTCCATATGCCTATCCAAGAATTCAAATTCACCAGAACAAATGATTTAAATATTTTCAATGATAATATTTTAAAATATTATTAATAATTAGCTATAATAGAAAAATGACCTTTTTTTGTTTGTTTGTTTAGGAAGACATTTTTATCTTAATGCATTCCTGGCTACTATTTTTAAACCAAAACCAAGAATAAAAATAATTTAAAAATTGCAACATCCAAACATAAAATACTAAAACAAGATTAAGAAAGCAATTATTAGTTAAAATGAGATATTAAAAGAAAAACATGACAACAGAATTTGCAATTTAACTTCATTCTATAAATGAAACATCATTGGATGCTTACTAAGGGCCAAGATTCAATAGTTTTGTAAGTATTTTATATGTATCTAATTTAATCTTCACAACAATGTTATTAAAACTGTTGAGTGTTTATCCTTATTTTACAAGTTAAGACATTGAAATACAGGGTAAAATAAAGTGTCCACATATGAACAACTAGTTAGTGGTGGAATGGAACTGAATTTGAAAACCAGGATTTTTTAATCCAAGACACACACTTAATTTTTTTTCCAATATGCTATATTGATTATAAGATTATATTATTATTTGTTATTTTGCAATTTTAATTTTTAAATCTATTATTGAATTTATTTACATATTTTATCATTTAAACATGTCTTTTTAACATTGTTTACCACATATTTAGCTTTCTTAAGTCAGATTATTTTATAACTTATGTTCAGGAGAAATATCAAAATTGTTTACACAAGACAGGTGTTTATTACTCTTTCACATAAAATAAGCTGAGGTAAGAGGTTCTGAGCTTGAAAGAAGCTGCATGCTTATTCAGAGACCTAGATTTCTTCCCAGCTTCTGCTCCACCATCTTGGAGAACAGAGGTCAACTCAGCTTGGACAGTAACTATCAGACCTCCAGTTCCAAACCTCAGGTGAGAGGGGATAGAAGGGCAAAGGGGCAGAGTCTTAGCGGAATAATTTTCACAAATTTCTATCACCTTGGTGGGGACAAGTCAGGCTGGGAAATTCACTTTTTATGTAAGTATGCTGTTACCCAGAAGTCAAGAGATGCCTGGAGTAATAGACACATTTGGCCTTTGAGTACAGAATGAAGCAGGTCAAAGGCTCATGGAGTTTTGTCAAGAGAATGCAGTGGTCATAGCAAACACCCTCTTCCAACAACACAAGAGATGACTCTACACATGAACATCACTAGATGGTCAATATTGAAATGATTGATTATATTCTTTGCAGCCAAAGATGGAGAGATGCTATACAGTCAGCAAAAACAAGACTGGGTGCTGACTGTGGCTCAGATCATGATCTTCTAATTGTAAAACTCAGACTTAAACTGAAGAAAGTAGGTAAAACCACTAGACCACTCGGGTATGACCTAAACCAAATCCCTTATGATTATACAGTGGAAGTGAGAAATAGATTCAAGGGATCAGATCTGATAGAGTGTCTGCAGAGCTACAGACGGAGGCTCCTAGCATTGGACAGGACATCCTGGCTGAAATCATCTCAAAGAAAGGGAAAAGCACGAAGGCAAAATGCTTATCTGAGGGGCCTCACAAATACCGTAGAAAATAAGAGAAGTGAAAGGCAAAGGAGAAAGAGAAAGATATATACAACTGAATGCAGACCAAGGAATAGCAAGGAGAAATAAGAAAGCCTTCTTAAATGAACAATGCAAAGAAATAGAGGAAAACAATATAATGGGAAAAAGACTGCTACTGCTAAGTCGCTTCAGTCGTGTCTGACTCTGTGCGACCCCATAGACGGCAGCCCACCAGGCTCCCTCGTCCCTGGGATTCTCCAGGCAAGAACACTGGAGTGGGTTGCCATTTCCTTCTCCAATGCGTGAAAGTGAAAATGAAAGTGAAGTCGCTCAGTCGTGTCTGACTCTTAGCGACCCCGTGGACCACAGCCTACCAGGCTCCTCCATCTATGGGATTCTCCAGGCAAGAGCACTGGAGTGGGGTACCATTGCCTTCTCCAATGGGAAAGACTAGAGATCTCGTAAACAAAATTAGAGACACCAACGGGACATATCATGAAGGATGGGCACCATAAAAGACAGAAACAGCAAGAACCTAACAGAAGCAGAAGATATTAAGAAGAGCTGGCAAGAATACTCAGAAGGACTATACAAAAAAGGTCTTAGTGACCCAGAAAAGCCACAATGGTATGATCACTCATCTAGAGCCAGACATCCTTGACTGCGAGGTCAACTGGGCCTGAGGAAGCATTACTATGAACAAAGTCAGTGGAGGTGATGGACATCCAGGTGATCTCATTCAAATTCTAAAGATGATGCTGTTAAAGTGCCGCACTAAATACGGCAACAACTTTGGAAGACTCAGCAGCGGCCGCAGGACTGGAAAAGGTCAGTTTTCATTCCAGTTCCAAAGAAAGGCAATGCCAAAGAATGTTCAAACTACTGCACAATTGTGCTCATTTCACCTGCTAGCAAGGTAATGCTCAACATCCTTCAAGCTAGACTTCAACTATATGTGAACTCAGAGGTTCAAGTTGGATTTAGAAAAAGCAGAGGAACCAGAGGCCAAATTATAATATACAATGGAGCATAGAAAAAGCAAGAGAATTCCTAAAATAAACCCCAGAAAATCTACCTCTGCTTCATGGACTACACTAAAGAATTTGACTGTGGATCACAACAAACTGGGAAATTCTTAAAGAAATGGGAATACTAGACTACCTTACCTGCCTCCTGAGAAACCTGTATGCAGTTCAAGAAGCAACAGTTAGAACTGGACATGGAACAAAGGACTGGTTCACAATTGGAGATGGGGTATGTCAAAGCAGTATATAGTCACTCTTACATGTTTAACTTACATTCATGCATGCCAAGTTACCTCAGTCATGTATGACCCTTTGTGACCTTATGGACTGTAGCCCAGCAGACTCCTCTGTCCATAGGATTCTCCAGGTAAGAATATTGGAGTGGGTTGTCATGCCCTCCTCCAGGGGATCTTTCTGACCCAGGGATTGAACCCATGTCTCTTGAGTCTCCTGCATTGGCAGGCAGGTTCTTTATCACTGGCTTACATGCAGACTACATTATGTGAAATGCCAGGCTGTATAAATCAAGCTGAAATCAAGATTGCTAATATCTGCTGGGTCACAGAAAAAGCAAGAGATTTCCAGATAAGTATCTACTTCTGCTTTATTGACTATGCCAAAGCCTTTGACTGTGTGAATCACGACAAACTGGAAAATTCTTAAAGAGATGGAAATACCAGACCACCTGACCTGCCTCCTGAGAAACCTGTATGCAGTTCAAGAAGCAACAGTTAGAACCGGACATGGACAATGGACTGGTTCCAAACTGTGAAAGGACTATGTCAAGGATGTACATTGTAACCCTGCTTATTTAGTTTATATGCAGAGTACATCACATGACATGACAGACTGGATGAGGGACAAACTGGAATCAAGATTGCTGGGAGAAATAACAATAATCTCAGATGTGCAGATGACACCACCCTTATGGCAGAAAGCAAAGAAGAGCTAAAGAGGCTCTTGATGACATTGAAAGAGGTGAGTGAAAAAGCTGGCTTAAAACTCAACATTCAGAAAACTAAGATCATGGCATCTGGTCCCATCACTTCATGGCAAATAGATGGGGAAACAGTGACAGACTGCATTTTCTTGGGCTCCAACACCACTGCAGGTGATTGTAGCCATGAAATTAAAAGACACCTGCTCCTTGGAAGAAAATCTATGACAACCATAGACAGCATATTAAAAAGCACAGACATCACTCTCCTGAAAAAAGTCATTATAGTCAAAGCTATGGTTTTTCCAGTAGTCATGTATGGATGTAAGAGTTGGACCATGAAGAGGACTGAACGCTGAAGAACTGATGCTTTCAAACTGTGGTGCTGGAGAAGACTCTTGAGAGCCGCTTGAATAGCAAGTCAGTAGAAATGAAAAAGAAATCGCTAAGATACTGTCAATCCATCAGGATCAAGAATAAGTTCATTTAATTATTCTCCTGCTTTTCAGCTGAGTTAATATTCACTGTTGCAGAAGTGTTTGATTTCATATAGTTACAAAAAGAATGTTGAATGTCAATCGTACAACAATTGTGGTAAATTATTATACATAACCCATTTGTTAATTCATAATAAATTTTACCATATTGCAATAGTCTTTAGGGCATGATTAGATAAATATCACTCTCTAGGGTAAAATATCTTTTCTGAGGCAATGTACTCTTTGGAATATAGTTTTGAATCTTTGAAAAACTGTATTATTTTTCCTTTTCTCTGTTATGATCGATCCTTAAGGAGAACAGACATAATTTCAGCTAAGGAACTATTAATACTTTATAACGGTTTAATCATTAATTATACCCACCAGCCCCTTGATCACATAAAACAATTCTAGTTTTACAAATGAGACTGCTGAAGTAAAATAAGGACCCATTCCTTGCTGGAAAATTCACTCCGCTATTATTAATCCTGAAAATGTTCTTGTTAGTAGATGAACTGCATAAGAGACTTTCTAATTACCCTAAGTTCCATTAAAGTATTTTAATGCTTCATTAAAGCTGATGGATGGTACACACCTTTGATTATTCAGGTGCTGATTACTTGTGAAAAACACTTACACCACCAAAGTGTCAGCTAAATAGAGTTCACATCTTATGATATGTTAAGGCTGTGCCTGCAAGGAATAGATAAAGTCAGTCTTAGGAGCTCTCTCGGGAATTATTTAAGAACTATTTTTATCGTCATATTTTGTTTTAGTATTTCCATTAACGTCTGGAAGTTTAAACTAGGGAAACTGTAAAAAGGCAGACTTTAAACTTGCCAAATGTGTGAATAATAATAAAAAAGATTAAAAACAAAGAAACAAAAGATCATAGGGTTATTTCTCTACCCATTATAACACTCTAAAATATGCATTTGGCATGTCTTTACCTGAACACTGATTTTACTTTTAAGAGAAAATAACTCCTTATGTGAATTGGGAACATGACCAAAATAAAACAGAGGAAGGAAGAATAACACAGTTGTGAAATTCGTTTATAATAGCAAAATCTTTTCATAATTATTTTCTCCAGAGTCTGATAATTTAAAACTCTATGCCAACTAGCAATCAATGAATTATATACAATCAAAAACCAGCTTTTGAAATATCTCTAGTTTCAATGAGCAGTGGGCTTCCCTAGTGTTTTTCTCTTCTTGAAATACATAGACGGCTCCTTTGCCTTTGTTATATTTTATCTGTTGGTCAATTCAAATATTGATTGTTTTTTTCCAATATGTGTTGCACAGCTTTAAATGTTCAAATTTATCCATGATATATATATATATATATATACACATATATATATACACACACACACACACACACATACATACATAAAATAGATTAATGCTTTAAGAATAGAGTATATTATCACTTTAGGGAGGAACTTGTGTCAGAATGGGTCAAAATGTCTTGTAGACATTAAAGATTTTGAGAATTGTCTCTACTCTTTTTGATCTCAGGAAGAGCTTAATGTCTCTGCATTGTTCATGATGTTTTCTGCATTGTTCATGATGTTTGCTCCATTGAAAGGACTTCTTAAATTGCTCATTTATAGTGGCTTATGGTAGCATATTGGGAGTTGACTTAGATTAAGTTCCTCATGACACCATATTTACAAACAGTTTCTGTTCAAACAATCCTTTCATTGCTTTGGAACCCACAGAAGAAGGGATGTCCCTAAACTATATATTTCTATGGCAGCCTGGAATTTAATTGATGTCCTTACTTTACTCTATAAGCATAATATGCTGTAAAACCATTAAGATGTAATTTGAGAGAACAGTTTCTGTCAGAAAGAATTAGTGGTTTAGAGTATAGATTCTGGATCCAGGCTGCCTAGGTTTGAAACCCAGCTCCAGCTTTTATTAGCTTTGCAAAATGTCTTTTTTATTCAGCTTTATTAAGGTGTAATTGGAAAAAAATGTAATATATTTGAAGTGTTCAATGTGATGATTTGATATATGTATATATTGTGAAAGGATTTCCCCCATCCAGTTAAATATTAATAACATTTATCACCTCACTTATTCTTTCTTTTTCTAGTGAGGACATTTAAGTTACACTCTCTTTCAACAAATTTCAATTATACAATACATTGTTATCAACCATATTCTCCAGTGATATATGTTAGATCCTCAGACCTTACTCATATTATAGCCACAGTTTGAACCCTTTTACCAACTTCTTTTTCCATCACCTACCATTCCCTGGAAAGCATCAGTCTGCTCTTTACTATGAATTTGTCTTTCCCCCTCTCCACCAGATTTCAAATATAAATGATAATACAGGCGGTATTTGTCATTCTCTGTCTGACTTATTTCATCTGGCACAATATCCTCCATCTTCATTTATGGTATCACAAATGACATGGTTTCCTTTCTTTTTAAAGCAGAATAATATTCCATTGTGTGTGTGTGTGTGTGTGTCCACTGACAGTTTCCGTGATTTGGCTACTGTGAAGAATGCTGCAATGAATATGGGAGTTCAGATATCTCCTCAAGATAATGGTTTAGTTTCCTTTGCATATATATCTGTAAGTGAGATTATTGGATCATATGGTAGTTTTATTTTAAATTTATTGATGCGCCTACATACTGCTTTCCTGATTTATTGAACACCCAATGGTGCATTTCCTGACAGATACTTTCCTAACCCTGTCCATGAATTTTAAGTCACTATTCTTGAGATTTTAAAAAGTGCTTCCTCTTTGAAATACCTAAAATGCTTTTGTTTTCCTAACTGAATTCCACTTGAAAGTCATAATGTACAATGCTAAGAATATGGACAAAAATATATGGATGTAAAATACTATAATGTGTTGGAGACATCTGAAACTTGAATGACAAAAATGCCATTTCATAGTCAAATAAAATTCTAAAGAGCACCCTCCGCTATTCATAAAAGAGAAATTTGTGTTGACATTTCTAGTTATTCAATATTTTATGATAATTAGAACACTGATACCCAAACTGAGATTAGAAAAGATATTCTACTATAGCCAATGTTAATAGAGTTCATATCTGAATTACATTTAAGATGCTATCTGGGCTTCTCCATTGGAGCTAAACACTCATCAGGTGGCCAACTCACTACCAAAACATAGGTGCTTATATCAAGAAGATATTTCACCTCAATCACTGGTACCATAATTTGTCTAAGGAAAATAACTGCATATGTGTATGAATATATATATGCATACATAAATATGTATTTAAAAAGATACATATATATATGCACACATAAATTATTATGTATGCATACATATACTGCTTCATATGATTGTTATTCATTAATATAATAGATAAATGTTTATCCATTCAATATATGTAATATGGAAGATGAAAACTCTGACCATGATCAAAAATATGTTGGTCTGCAAGAGAATGGAATCTAGGGGATAAAATTAAGATGAGGGAAAAGAAAAAGAGAGGAAGTGTCCAGCTGTGTGTAGCATGAATCATATGTGCAATCTATAAAGATTCATCTTATTTTATACCAGAATACTTGATGTGATTGGAGTGTGTGTTGTATATGCCAAAGAACAGCAGAAGGAAACTTTGCTTGCAGGATGATGTAGGCAAAAAAGAGTTAGCTTGTGAGAGCACAGATGCCATGAGCAATCAATAGTTTGAAACTATCCCCTTGGCAATTTTCAAATACTTGAAAATGCTTTGGGCTTTGCCAGATCATGGATCTAAAGTTTGAGATAAATTTTACCTGGACTTTTGAGGTGCATATTTTACAAATGTCTTGGCTACATAGCTCCAAGCTAATCCTGAAAGATGTCAGAAGGGCACAAGATCAAGCAACAATAAATACTTTTCCACCTGCATCATGTTAGTAGGCACAAACATTGTTGCTGTTATTCTTTTAAATAATTATAGAAGCATCAATAGTAATTTTAACACTGATATCAATAGCTTATAACTAGATTTCATATATTTTTCCTTTAAGTTACTGAATAATTCTATAATAAAGTTTAACCTCATTACTATTTTTAAAGGAATTACACGGTGTTTTAATTGTTAAACTGTCTGCTTCAGGTTAAAAATGTTGAGTAGAAGAACTGGAATTAGCATGCTCTTTTTATTATGACTCTCTAAGTGATTCATTGTTCTGGATTAAGAAAGGGAAGAATTGAATGATTTTTTTACTTCTAAAAAATACGGTGGATGTAAATTCACAACTTATATTTTCACTGTGCTGTCAAAAATGACTCTGATAGGAATCATTTAAGTTACTGACAACCAGGTTGATATTTTTGCTTTATTATATTTCATGGTCACTTATTATTAAAATTGTTTCTGAAAACAGGGTTTTTAATATAATTCCATTTTTTTTTTGTCTCATGCAACAAAAATTCCATCTCAAAATCTGACACTAACATTTCTCTTTTCAAAAAACTGGAAAATCAAACCCTAGAGCCTAATATCAAGTATGCAGCATGATTTTTGAAATTTGCAAGTGGTTAGTTGAATACTTTCTGTTCTCATTTTTTTTTAGGCTTTTAGAGTAAATATTCCTGCAAGGCTATTTTTTAAAATCAATTCATAACTGCTACTTTTATATATTGCTCTTTCCCCAAATGAAAGTATTTTAGTCAGAAGATTTGTACTTTTGCAAATAGTGCTTTTAACTTATATATTAACAAAGATGATTCAGTATTAAGACAGTCAGCTCTGATAGTTGTCGATTTTTAGTTTTCTATTTAAAAATAATTTTTGATTGAAAGAATTGCTCATAGAGTTTACATCATATAATTTCACTCATCTTCAAATGTTAATAACTTACATAGCCATAGAACAATAATTAAAAATCTATGAGTTTGTATCTCTTGATACTAGAGAAATATAAAGCCACTCTAAACTTTAAATGAATATGAACCTTGGGAACTTATTAAACATAATAGCAGAAAAATATAAAGTTTAAGTCAAGTTGTTTATTTGGTTGTTTTTCTTTTAACCTTTGACTTACAACTAATTTATTTAGAGCACAACATCTGATGGGAAACAGAATAAGGATGAAGATATGAATTTATCTTTTTGTGCAAAATTAAAAATATATTTCACATTCTCTTCATTTAAGATGCTATTAAAATATTTAACATAATTTGGGCAAGGAGATAATTTAAGTGTTCTGCTCTTTTTGATCATCTGATTCTCTTGGATTAGACACGTTTGTGTAATTCCTTCTGAAGAATTCCCAAAGCTGAGTGACCACTATCAAAGTCTTTGAAGCAATGAAAAGACTTACCTTGTGTGGGATTATTTTCCTTCACTGTGTGAAGTTTATCAGTTCATCACTAAACATATACTCTGAATATTCTTACCCAGTAATACATAGTTGTAAACAAATATGAATATGCTGAATAACTATAATAAAAGTTAAACTCATCATAATTTCATTTTAAACTTGGTCCATAAATTGCCTGAGTGTTGTGAAAAAGCTGTTGATAATATTCATTCATTTGAGTCACTACATTGTACCTGTTACCTCTCATTTGCTCCTCTAGACCTCCTTCTAAGATTCTCGTCCTACTTGGCGACTCTATGGGTTATGTCATTGGGATCTGTTGCTCTATCATTTCTGGGGGCTGGTAAGCAGTCAATGGCAAACGCAGGCAGGAAATGAGAGATAGGAAAGTATGATCAAAGGAATCGTTCCCTCGACTTCTTCTCTGAAGGGTCACCACAAACCAGCTCCTTTTATCTGAAGGGTCGCCCTGACTCAGCTCTCCCTTCAGCTGCCAGTAACCAGTACTGCTGTCTCCCACCTCTGCTCTGGCTTGAGATGTCAAAGCTGCCCATTCATAGTAACCCCGTGACTCTGCACTGTTCTCTGAGATTCACCTAGACTTTGCGCTTCGTGTATGCGTGTGTGTGTGTAGGGGGAGAGAGAGATACAGGAAAACAGAGAGGGAGAGGGAGAGAGACGAGACAAAGACATACAAGAGGAGCTAAAGATAGACAGAGGGACACAGACAGATTTCAGAAATCAAAGCTCTAAGTTTCATGACTTTTGATAATGCAAATAAAAGAGTATATACAACATAGACCAAGAAAGGAAGAAAGCCTGGTCAAATCCAGAGGCTCCTGAGCTAGTTTAAAATCTTAACCGTAAAGAAAGGTGCACAGACCAGGTACAGGATCTAAAAAATAGGCTAATTTACTGATACTAATTTTTGATTCCTGCCTCTGTTTCCTTGTTTCGGTGCATCTCCTGCAGACCAGATTCTGTTCCCCTCCCCCCTCTCTACCTCCAGGAATACAGGACTTGCCACATGAGGGGGTACCATTCCAAAAAGTAACCTGGGTAAATCCCATTCTCAGCATTTCCATTCTTTCCCGAGTTAAGTTATTCATCTCATCTCACCCGTATATGTCAATATCACATATTTTTCACTTCTATTTCCAAGTTTAAGAACATATTACGGCAGTTTGACCTGGAACTAAAATTGTCTTATGCTAGAACGCTTAGTGTCTAAGATATCAATAATTTAAAGCCCCCAATTAATATGGTTGCACTTCAATAATAATTTTCTATAGACCTAAGCTCATGGATGATGAAAATATCAGATCTTGGGTATAAATTAGTTGCAATGCTTGAGGGGCAGAGTTCTATAATCAAAATGGAAATGATCTAGGGCACAAAGTCCTGGGTGTGTATCTTCACTGGGTGAGTATCCTGGATAAATCCTCCCCTATTTAATAAAAGCAAATATTCTCTAGTTACTATAGCCTTATTAAATTCTATGCGGAATGTTCTGTCATCCTTTAAATCACCCATCTGTTCCCTTACTATCACATCTGTCCTTGAGAATCTCTGCCCTCAGATGATTCTGTATCATGGAAAATAATTTTCCATGTGAAAAAGTGATGATAAAGCTGAAAGTTATGTAACTAAGGAAGACGTGTAAAATCAGGTTAAAAAATACATTTCAGTACAAATTCCCAGGTAGCTCAGTGGTAAAGAATCTGCCTGCCAGTGTAGAAGCCGCAGGAGACATGGGTTCTATCTCTGGGTCACGAAGATCCCCTGGAGGAGAAAATCACACCTCTCTCTAGTATTCTTGACAGGAGAATCCCATTAACAGAGGATCCTGGCAGGTACAGTCCATGGGGTTGCAAAGACTTGGACATGACTGACTCACAGAGAAAGCACACATGCAATAATACCCAAGAGACTAAACCAATAATAAAATAGTTAACAGTGAATGCTCAGGATATGATGTCTAGACAGTTCAGGAACAATTTGAATCATTGTATACAGTAAGTACTTAATAAACATTGGTTGAATAGGTTGAGAAACATCATGGGGACCTGTAACATGCAAGTGATAATCCTTGAGGCCTCATCATGGTATAATCTAGAGGAGTATATTGAGAAAACCTATTTTCATATCTGGCTTGAATATTTATCATTTGGGATTATCAGTGCCAACATCGGTCTATCTCTTCCTTGAAGAGGGGAAATTTCACAGTCTATTATTCCAAGAAAATGACTGAGTTCTCTTTCTTACCTGTTTATTTTATCTGCTAGAGGATATGTGCTTCCTGAAAGAACTCACCTTGTTCCCAAGAACCAGACTATCTTTTGTGCTGCTTATCTGGGTTTCTTGCTTCTTGACCAAAAGAAAAGAGTCAACACTCAATACGTGTTTGTAGAAAGCAACCCTATCCTTTGTCGTATGTCTGCCTATCACACACTTTACATGCAAAGCACTAGCTAAATACCTATGTATACATTTTGGACTGTAAGGAAATCAAACCAGTCAATTATAAAAGAAATCAACCCTGAATACTCATTTGAATGCCTGATGCTGAAGTTCCAATATTTTGGCCACAAGATGTGAAGATCCAACTCATTGGAAAAGACCCTGCTGGTAAAGTTGGGGCAGGAGGAGAAGGGGGCTTCAAAGGATGAGATGGTTGGATGGCATCACCAACTCAAAGGACATAAGTTTGAGCAAACTCCTGGGAGACAGTGAAGGACGGGGATGTCTGGTGTTCTCTAGTCTATGGGGTCACAAAGAGTTGGACATGACTTAGTGAATAACAACAACAATGAATCTAAATACACAGGCATACTCTGCTCCCTAATCTACTCTTCTCCCATCACATACATTTATTTTACTCTTCATTGCAAATCAATGCATGATTCAGAAGTATGGTGATTTGTCTAATGCTTCTAACTAGGAAATATGGAGCTAGGATTTAAATTTAGATTCTTCACAGCACATTAGTAATAGGAAATTAGAATACAAATTGCGTGTTCTTAATCTAATGCATAACTTTCTTTTTAATAAGCTCTGCTTCTTGTATGTTCGTGTATTTGTGTGTGCTCAACTGCTTAGCCGTGTCATACTCTTTGGGACCCTGTGGACTGGAGCTCGTATTTTCAGCAGTATCTATAATTTTCTTATTGACACTTTTATTTATTTCAGCCATTCAACATTGGTCCTACTATTACATTCCACACTTAAGTTTTTTTTTTTTTTAATTAATTCATGTGTTTGGATCTGGATAAAGCTGAAAAGAAAAAAATAGGGATTTGTGGATAGAATACAGGCTGAACATTTGCATGAGGCAGTTAGAAAGACAAATGGCCCAATGCTAAGTTCTACTGGAAAAAAAAAAAAGGAAAAGGGGGAAAAGGTGGAAGGAACCAGCTCAGTGTGAATATTTGAGCCTGCTGTCCTAGCTGGCAGAATATCCATGTGTGGGCAGTTCTTATAGCTTAAAAGCATTCATTTACTCCAGGTAATAAATGCTTAATCATACATTTGCTTTACTTTAAAAGTTCAATATTTTTAACTTCCAATGAGTTTCAAAAATGTAATCCTTAACATAAATCAACACTTTGACTGGGAAAATCTGTGAAACGCTTTTCTCACCACGCTGAAGATGATTTCATTTATAAAATAAATGACATGCCATCAATAAGTAGGGTTGAGCTGACAAAGACAAGCCTTACTCTCTATAAATTATATATATATATGCAACTTCTTTATTGCACAATTCATCAAAATGAATTGATTTTAATTTTTGTCTCCAATCATTGCCTTCTATTATGCTTCCTTGCATCTTTTTCTTTCCCTTAATTACATTTTGTACAGCTCCCATTACTTTGTGTTCACGTTCAAGTAAGTAAGATGCCTAGTCAAATTAAAAGAATATCCTCCACGTTCACTTACTGTAAGCTGTTCCCTCTCCCATCAGCACTGGGTAGCCTTTAGGAGGCGGGATTGGGGAGAAAAAGCAGACTGTATTCTTTTCCTGAAACTGCCCCCTCTGTCACTCTTCTTTGTCCCACTCCCCCACCTTTTTTTTTTTCTGGGTTTCCATTTCCCTATCAAGTTCATGTGGAAAGAGCAATAGGTCTGAGATGCAAGTACCTTGTGCATATCTAGTTGTCCACTATTGAAGACCCTGGCTTGCTCCCATTTCTTTTCTGGTTAAGACAGAGTATGTGTGTTCTGTGTGAGAGAGGGAACAAAAAGTTGTTTATCGAGAGGATGCCATGTGTGAGTGAATACTTGAGGGAACCCTGCAGGGGAAGAACCTTCCACAAAATTTCCCAAGGTAAGAAAAGTAATAAAGCATGGTCCACAACGACCTACAAGACAGCATTTTGTTCAGCTGCCAGCCTTCTAAGTGGTGAATCTGAAGTGGCTTCAAAGTGGAGTCTTTGCACAGGGTTCACTTGAGCCCTTGGACATTTCCTTTATCTTCAGCATTCTAAGACAGTGCAATGCTGGCTGTTCCCCTGGCTTTCCCATGTCTACATTCTCCTTTTCAATGATACTCTCTTTTCCAGGTTCAAATAATAAGCCCAGGGTATAGATCCGTCAGTGAGTGCATAAGTAGACATCTAAAGGGAAAGATGCCAGTCAACACAATTGCTTCAGTCCTTATTTATAACAGAATAATGATTGTATATTTAAATCCAGTTGCAAGTTCTAGTAGCCAATTTCAGTAGGATAAGAAAAATACCAGTTAACATGACATAAAACATAAAAGCAAATAAAATCATGTTTTAAAAGAGATGAAAGAACCTATTGATTCTGGAAAGCAAGTGAAACAAGAAAGTTGAATTGGATGGATGTGTTTAAATTTTGTGGTCTATGGAGACATGATTAGAAACTTACAGGTCAGGGTGTTAAGCGCTACCTGTAGGAGAAGATAGCATTAGGCTTAGTAGAAACAGGCAGCTAGAACCAAGGCCGGCTTTGCTCACAGACTAGAAAACTGAGACCATCTGATCCACACGTGAAGTCAAGGGAGGAGAATCAGTCATGAGAAATTGGACACAGAGTCTGTCACTCATGGATGTGAGATCTGGAGTCGTATTGCAACCTGAGAATAGAAGGAAACTCCAAAATTAGATAATGGCCAACAGCATGTTCAAATTCAGTTGCTACTTTAAAACAATATAAGCCAGAGTGACAAAATGATTTTGAAGGAAATGTTTTTAGAATGAACTCATATGGAACCCTCTACAGGGGGGAGCAAAAAGGTATCACTCTTCAAAGATGAACCAAAAATTGACAAAGCCATCTCTTAAGCCAATAATCTATCATGAAGGAGAGTTAATTCTATAAACAGGAGATTTAGCAGTCCCAGGAAATAGCTAAAGAGATTATAAAAGCACTATAAAATTATGAAAAATATTAAAGACATAGAATGATAAATGCTGCTTATTCATTGATAGGTAGTACAGAATATTTGAAAAATAACTCAATATAACTTCTAAAATGGAAAATTTAGTAATTAAATTTTAAATAGCATTTAAAAGATATATACTATTATATAACAGATTTGCAGTAATAACTCAGGTAACGTAGTGTAGGAATTTTGAAGGTGGAGAATACTGAGGGGATGTTAAAAGTGCTAAGGATACACTGAGACAATCCAGATGGAGGAAAAAAAAAAGAAGTGCCAGCAATACTGCAAGATAATATTCAGTGTTTTCTAGGGGCATAGAGATTACTGAATCCTTACACTGACTGTACATCAATTTCAAACATAAAAATCTAATCCTTACCCTATATACATTATAGAGAGAATGCAGAACATTAAATTTAGAGAAAATCAAAAGCACTTCAATAGACTGACAGAATACTTCTCACTAATAAGAATAGATGCCTGAAGACAAATGATTAACATGTTCAAATAGCTGAGGGAACATCAAGCAGTCACTAGACTTCTATGTCCATTTAGATTATCATACAGTAATAAGAAAAGAAATAGCTTTTAGATTACATTAAGAATTTCATAAATAAAAAAATACTAACAATGAATTTCACAGGAATAAAAAAGGAAGAAGTTTCATACAAGGGAAAGAAACAGTAAATCGAGGAATCAGTAAATATATTAGCTAACTTGTTACTCATTTTCTGAAAAATTTCAGATAATTTAAAACAGGTCAGAAATAATATTAATACTATGTAAAAATAATATGAAATACCAAAGGAGAAGATCTGAGATAAAACATTTTATGTTTCCTGTACTGTGCGGTAACTTCTATTTTGTCATAGTCAAGAGTGCATATTAATAATTTATAAAGACAAATAAAATTCAAACTAGAGTGTCTTTAAAAAGAAGAGTAATGAAGAAAACACGATGCATCCAGAGGGAAAGCAAGATTGGAAAATATAAACTAAAATGGTATACAAAGAAACAAAATAACATAGAAAATGTCCAGACATATCAGAAATACCATGTAAGTGACTTGAGGCCTTCCCATGTGGCTCAGCTGGTAAAGAATCTGCCCGCAGTGCGGGAGACCTGGGTTCTGTCCCTGGGTTGGGAAGATCGCCTGGAGAGGGGAAAGGCTGCCCACTCCAGTACTTAGACTTCCCTGGTCGCTCAGGTGGTCAAGCATCTCCCTACAGTGTGGGAGACCCGGGTTTGATCCCTGGGTCGGGGAGATCCCCTGGAGAAGGAAACGGCAACCCACTCCAGTACTCTTGCCTGGAGAATCCCATGGACAGAGGAGCCTGGTAGGCTACGGTCCATGGGGTTGCAAAGAGTCAGACACGACTGAGAGGCTAAACTTTCAACTTTCAGCAGACTTAAGGGCTTCTCTTGTGGCTCAGCTGGTAAAGAATCTGCCTGCAGAGCAGGAGACCTGAGTTGGATCCTTGGGTTGGGAAGATCCCCTGGAGAAGAGAAAGGCTACCCACTCCAGTGTTCTTGGTAAGGGCTGGAGCAGTGGCTTCATGGTGCTTCAGCAACTTTGAGGATATGCCAGGCCCAAGAACAAAGGAGAAGTCGCTGCAAGACAGTAGGAGGGGCGAAGTTACATTAAGAATCAAATGCCACTCCCACCAGAGACATTCAGAGGGCTCAAACAAACCTGTGTGCACCAAGACCCGGAGACCCCACAGGGACTGAGCCAGACTGTGCGTGACTGTCTCCTGTGGAGGCACGGGACACCAGCGCACTGCGGCAGGGGCAGGGGCTCTGGGCGCAGCAGACCTGGGCATGGCATAAGCCCTCTTGAAGAAGGCTGCCATTAACCCCACCATCAGTTCAGTTCCGTTCAGTCTCAGTCATACTGACTGCGACCCCATGGACTGCAGCATGCCAGGCCTCCCTCTCCATCACCAACTCCCAGAGTTTACTCAAACTCATGGCCATTGAGGTGGTGATGCCATCCAGCCATCTCATTCTCTGTCATCCCCTTCTCCTCCCACCTTCAATCTTTCCCAGCATCAGGGTCTTTCCAGTGAGTCAGTTCTTTGCATTAGGTGGCCAAGCCACAAGAACTTACACAGGTCTGGGGAAACAGATTCTTGGAAGGCACAAACAGAACCTTGTGTGCACCAGGACCCAGGAGAAAGGAGCAGTGACCCCACAAGAGACTGACCCAGACTTGCCACAAGAGTCCAGGAGTCTCCAGCAGAGGCGTGGGTCAGCGGTGGTCTGCCGCAGGGCTGGGGGCATTGAGCGCAGCAGTGCCTGCATGGGAACATTTGAAGGAGGTTGCCGTAATCTTCATTACGTTTGGCCCCAGGTAAATAACAGGGAGGGAACACAGCCCCATTCACCAACAGAAAATTGGATGACCCATTTTCCCTCTTGCTCAGTCTCTCCCATCAGGAAGATTCCATAAGCTTCTTATCTTCTCCAACAGAGGGAGACAGAATGAAAGCCACAATCACAGGAAACTAACCAACCTGATCCCATGGACCACAGACTTGTCTGATACAATGAAATATCAGCCAAGATGTGTAGGGCCACCCAGATAGGTCATACTGGAGAGTTCTGACAAAACGTGGTCCACTGGAAAAGGGAATGGCAAATCACTTCAGCATTCTGGCCTTGAGAACCTTATGAACAGTATGAAAGGCAAAAAGATAGGACACTGAAAGATGAACCCCCCAGGTCGGTATGTGCCCCATATGCTACTGGAGATCAGTGGAGAAATAACTCCAGAAAGAATGAAGGGATGGAGCCAAAACAAAAACAACACCCAGTTGTAGATGTGACTGGTGATAGAAGCAAGGTCTGATGCTGTAAGAACAATATTGCATAGGAACCTGGAATGTTAGGTCCATGAATCAAGGCAAATTGGAAGTGGTCAAACAGGAGATGGCAAGAATGAACATTGACATTTTAGGAATCAATGAACTAAGATGGACTGGAATGGGTGAATTTAACTCAGATGACCATTATATATTCTACTTGTGGGCAAGGACCCCTTAGAAGAAATGGAGCAGCCTTCATAGTCAACAACAGAGTCCAAAATGCGGTACTTGAATGCAATCTCAAAAATGACAAAATGATCTCTGTTCGATTCCAAGGCAAACCATTCAATATCATGGTAATCCAAGTCTATGCCCCAAACAGTAACACTGAAGAAGCTGAAGTTGAATGGTTCTATGAAGACCTACAAGACCTTTTAGAACTAACAACCAAAAAAGATGTCCTTTTCATTATAGGGGACTGGAATGCAAAAGTAGTAAGTCAAAAAACACCTGGAGTAACAGGCAAATTTGGCCCTGGAGTACAGAGTGAAGCAGGGCAAAGGCTAATAGAGTTTTGCCAAGAGAACGCACTGGTCATAGCAAACACCCTCTTCCAACAACACAAGAGAAGACTCTACACATGGACATCACCAGATGGTCAACACCAAAATCAGATTGATTATATCCTGTGCAGCCGAAGATGGAGAAGCACATTAGAAAGCAGAGACATTATGTTGTCAACAAAGGTCCATCTAGTCAAGGCGATGGTTTTTCCAGTGGTCATGTATGGATGTGAGAATTGGATTCTAAAGAAAGCTGAACACCAAAGAATTGATGCTTTTGAACTGTGGTGTTGGAGAAGACTTGAGAGTCCCTTGGACTGGAAGGAGATCCAACCAGTCCATCCTAAAGGAGATCAGTCCTGGGTGTTCATTGGAAGGATTGATGTTGAAGCTAAAACTCCAATACTTTGGCCACCTGATGTGAAGAACTAACTTATTGGAAAAGACCCTGATGCTGGTAAAGTCTGTAGGCAGGAGGAGAAGGAAACGACAGAGGATGAGATGGTTGGATGGCATCTTCGACACAATGGACATGAGTTTGAGTAAATTCCAGGAGTTGGCGATGAACAGGGAGGCCTGGTGTGTTATAGTCCATGGGGTCGCAAAGAGTCAGACATGACTGAGTGACTGAACAATCCTGATCTGAACTGAAGTGATTTCAGGTTGCCTCTTTATAAAGTTATATTTAGATAAGATTCTTGAGTTTAAGACATCAGACTTGAATAGTTGCCATTGAAGCTAATGTTGAGATATGGCCATGGAAACTGAAGAACTGGAAGCAAGAAGTCAACTGTATGGGATACAGTAATTTTTGTCTACATGGAGCTTTAAATTCACGTGATGCTTAGAAGTGTTACTCACTCAGTCATTTCTGACTCTTTGAGACTGCATGGGCTGTAGCATGCAAGTCTCCTCCGTCCGTAGACTTCTACAACCAAGAACACTGGAGTGGGTAGCCATTTCCTTCTCCAGGGAATCTTCTCAACCCAGGGGTCAAACCCAGGTCTCTGGCATTACAGGAAGATTCTTTACCCTCGGAGTGACCAGGGCAGTCCTGAATTCACCCAGGTTTATACAAACTACAGTCTAGTAAGGCAGATTTTATCTTTAGGTGATGACATAACTATTTAAGTAAGAAGATCTTACCTAAATATTGATAAACAAAAAGAAGACAGACAGGTATCATGAATCTGAAGAAGGAGAAATTGGAAGATACTGAAGCACGAGATGGACATTGTCTTTACTTCAAAAAGGCTATGCTGGCTTTGGTTGAGAGCAAATGTAAACTGATTGCTGCAGGATTATGAAGGTATGGAAGAGTTTGTAGACTACATTTAGGAAGTGACTGCTGCAATTGAACTGTACGTAAGTTAATTTATGAAGTGTTGAGTCTAACAGTTAAAGAAGAGAGATGTGTTGTTTGTGGGTTATATCAAGCTGAAACACCACCCTATATGCTATCTGTGTTTCAGAAGTAATCTGTTTCACTTGTCTGCAGACAAGAGCATCAGCTGATGTGCAATGAAAAATGAAGCCCTTGGCAAAAAACCAAGATCAGTCGGTGCTTTGGGAGACAATAATAAAAGTATAGGTATTTACTAGATCTATTTTAATTTCAGTTGATTAAAAATGTAAAGCTCTCGCCATATACGTATTCATAAATTTTGCCTTCTCGGCAGACTTCAAAAATTACTTGTTATATATAGATGATCATTTCTGCTGATATCACATTGAATTTAATTGAACTTTGGCCTTCAAAATTCATGAAGCATATTATAAATCTTTTAAATAATTCATGCATGGAGCATAGCATAACACGCATGAGGCATACAAGTATTTTCAAGTCTAAAATTTACCTTACACCACTGGTTTTTGAGACATTAATAGATTACTTTTATTTTCCTTCACTTCACTTCATATGTCCCTATGCTTTATAACTGTTCATCTAATTAAGTGGTGCTTACTCTTTTCACACATATGAAGGCCTCACACTTAATCTGTCAAGGATAAAGAAACTTGTCTATTTTGATCTAGAAGTGTTTCCTTTTATGTGAATTTTCTAGTGGTAGTATTTCAGTGATAATGAATGCAACTGGCTTAAAGACAGGCAGAAAAAAAATTCCTTAGCAAATATTACTAGGAAATGGTAAAATGTATATCATAAAGAGGAGCATATACTTTATGTTCTGAACTCCTGCCCTATGAAGTACTGATATAAGTAATTTTGATTAAATACATCAGAAGACTTGGGAAAAGCTCCAGGATCTATTTGCCACTGACAGCAAAGATGAGGGATGAGTATTACATAATACTCAATGTGATATATAAAACTTCATAATAATAAGCTGATACTCTTCAATCATCTTGAAGAATCTTTAAGGTCCTTCTAGAATAGTATCATAAAAAATAAACGGTGGGCAGGGAGAATAGGCAATTGTGTTGTTGTGGATAAAAGGAAAGCACCACCCATGAGTATTAAAGAAGACAACTCAAATCAACAATCTTTATGTATAGTGACTCTATTTAGGCTGTGATTTTCCTCCCACTCTTTAGGAAAGAAGAATCAGGATTAAGAAAGTCTCCAAAGGAGAATGAAAGGGTCAATGAGAAAGCCTGTGGAAGTGACTAACAATACAGTGAAATTATAAAAATGGAAAATACTGAGTATGTGAGTTATTTGAATTTTTGTTATATTTTTTTGTTATTATCTAGCATATTCAAATGAAAAGGGTAAGTCAGAGAATTTCGTCAAATATTTCCATCACTGATATAAATAAAAGTGGAAAAAGAAAATACAAAACGAGCATAGAAATAATTCAACGTAATCTTGTAGGGGAAAAAGATGGAAATATAGAGGACATTAAACAATAAAACTAGTATAATAGAAAACTAGACAAATCCACCAGTGAGTGAAGACATAATTGGAAACTGAAAAAAACCTAGAGAAACATAACATCTTTTTTCATCTCAATCATATACCATTATGCTTCAATTCAATATGTAATTAACACTGCTCTTGTAAATATACCATTTAGTAACTTATTCGCCAAGAATGTTTTCTAAAACCTGTGGAAAGGCCAATAAAAGTAATTTAAAAAGTTGAATGCTAGCTATAGTTAACATTCACCTCTTTCCACATAGGAGTCTGCTGAAAATGGGAGTATGGAAAATGGATTGTGTCACTATTCTTTCCTTTTGAACTGTGGTATGTTGCTATAAATTTATTGCAAGAAAATAAAAATCACATGACTTGGAAGTATTAATATATACATATTTTGATTATTTTTATCATATTCTACATTTTTTAAAATAAATTTACCAAATAAAAGGCATTTTGTTGACCCAAACTACATAAACTTGTATGTATATGAAAGTACTAACATATGTATATATACATGTTCATATCCATACACAAGTTAATGAAGTCCAGGCCAACAAAATGCCTGTTCTTCAGCAAATTAAAAACATAACTATGCATGTTTTATATATGTTAAATATATGGTGATCTTGTCTTACATCTATTTAGTTATGTGTTTTTCTTTTTTGTTTATGCTATTGGAGGCTCATAAGGAGTTAATAAATGATTCTAATTACCTGCCTAATATTTTATAGCACGTAAATTAATATGGCTTTGTACCAAAAATTTTATTTGAGACAAATATTGTTTTTGGAGGTAAAATATTTGAAGGTTTTACTACAACAGTCTTACAACTACTGAGTTTTTAATGGGAGAACTGCTCAATGGAGTAAATTATAATTGGCAGTTAAAGCTGCAAATATTCACAGAGGGAATCAGCATATAATTTTAAATGGTCAGTTGTCCGGTTTAACATTTTGGTTCTCACATTCTCAACACAGGTGCCCAGCAGAAGCATTGTAGGGACTCTGGAGAAGAGGGCTGGTCAATATTCTATAGTTTAATTTTCAATTGGTTCACCAGACATAAATGCCATCTTTTGTTTTAGTGAGCTTTGCTGACCATGCAAATGCATGTGTGTGTGTGCTAAGTGGCTTCAGTCAAGTCTGACTCTTTGCAACCCCATGGAATGTAAGCCCAACAGGTTCCTCTGGCCTTGGGGATTCTCCAGGCAAGAATACTGGAGTGGGTCGCCATGCCCTTCTTTGGGGGATCTTCCCAACCACGTGGGATGAAATCAGCATCTCACGTCTCCTGCGCTGGCAGGCAGGTTCTTTACTACTAGGCCACCTTTGAAGCCCCAAAATACAAATGGGATGTTTCAAATTACTTTGGCTTTCCTAATCATTAGTTTTTAATAAAACCATAAAAGCCATAATAATTTTATGGCCCTAAGGTAGAAGCAATTATTAAAAAGTGATATGCCTTATTAAGAAAATGTGAATGCTCTTTGATAAAAGTTAGAGGATAAAATTTAGAGGAGTGTATTTAGTCAAGTGTAACAGCAACATTTTAATTAAGTTAGTTTACTCATGAAGATTGAATTATTAATTGTAAAAAGTTTACTAGGTGGTATACTTTTCTATATAAAAATACTTTGTAAAATAAATGAGTAGGCTCATTGTGTTATTCTGGAATAATTATTTATGTAATCATTCAAATTTTATCAAGAGCAAGGTTACTGGCTCTAGAGCTAGTCTGCTGGTTCTTGAATCCTGCTGATCATGCTGACTGTCATTACTGCCTGTAGAACCACTGGCAAGCTATATAATCTCTCTGTGCTTCAGATTCCTTATCTATAAAATTGGGATAAAGATGCACCTAATAAGCATCAAAAATTACTTCACACAACAGCTTGAACAATAAATGTCAGTATATCATTATGATTACTATTGACGATTCTTATTCAGGAAAATTGAAAGAAACTATGGTCATAAAACATTTTCCATCATGAATTGTTTTAAGCAGCCTTTTAAAATGCTTAAGTGGTATTGATAATTCATTTGTTCACTGTCAAGATTCCCTTTCTTCAAAGGAAGGACACACATTTTTAAAGAAAAGAAAGAGAATATTTTCCTTAGGTGGAGATACTCAGTTGATAGTCACTCTTCTCTGTTCTAATTCACTACTTCCCAGACAAAACATGCTAAATGCATACTCATTTTCAATGATAAAGCTCACTAAGCATTGATGGGTGAATAAGAGATATGTTAAAAAAAGTGTTTTCACATAAGTGGATGTTAAGAAATCTCTTTCCAACTTCCATAGCTAAGATACACTAGCTGTAGAAGCTGATGACCTGCACAGTGCAAGAATAAAGTGAAACTAAAACAGCACTATAGCTATGAAATTCTTCTCTAGATTTTTCAATATCATCACTTCCCTTGTTCTTGCTTCTGTATATTTTCCAGTAAACTCTAACCTGCTTCCTTCCGATAAAGTTGAAAGTTACAGAAGTCTACTCAGTGATTTTGGCATCTCCTGTATTCTCAGAAATCATAGAATGCAATCACAGAGCGGGTAATTCAAGCTCACATTCTTTCAAAGCAAAAATAAGATTGAGCTGCATTTAGTATGAGATTCCTGTATTTTGAGAGCATGCATTTGACTGAATTGAGAAAAAAAAAAAAAAGCATCTCTCTGCATCTTTTTGCTCAATTCAGTCAACCATATGGCACATATTTAAGAGGTCATCTCTATGTTGGTTCTCTTCATAATTATTCAAATACCCGTATTTTAAAAACACATTTTTTTCAATTTACTGTAAATTCTTTTATTAGAGCAATGCATTAAATTTCATATATTGGTAACTGAAATTATGGAATCTATAAACACATTTTCTAGACTGACCAAGTATACTATTACATGGACCCCCAATATTGGATAAAAAGTTTCAGAGCCTAAACTTGCCCTGCTGCTGCTGCTGCTGAGTCGCTTCAGTCGTGTCTGACTCTGTGCGACCCCATAGACGGCAGCCCACCAGGCTCCCTGTCCCTGGGATTCTCCAGGCAAGAACCCTGGAGTGGGTTGCCATTTCCTTCTCCAATGCGTGAAAGTGTAAAGGGAAAGTGAAGTCTCTCAGTCGTGCCCAACTCTTCGCGACCACGTGGGCTGCAGCCTACCAGGCTCCTCCGTCCATGGGATTTTCCAGGCAAGAGGACTGGAGTGGGATGCCACCTTACAGGCCCTAGGAGCAGCAAATTCATTATTACAAACCCACAATACAGATATAATTCAACAAGATCATGCTCCAACATCTGAAGGGAAAAATTCATACTCGCAGCACATGAATAAGTTGGTACTTCTTTTTTTACCTAGAGGGAAAAGTCAAAGCAAGCTAAAACAAAACATATCCTTATAATGGTGCAGACAGATGCACACAAATGTGTTAGGGAAGTGCAGATAGCAATCGCAGCAAATTTCTAATAGATCCTTTTATTTTCAGCGTGACAGAGCAGATAGATCTGTTTTAGAATAGCTAAAGCCTTTTGCCTTCGCAGTGCCATCGTCTATATGGATCATATAGTAATAACAGATCCTAAAAATGAATATAAGCGTTATTATTTTATAGAAATATGCATGGTTGTGTGTGTGAGTGTGCGCACACATTATGGGAAAGGATATAGCTTTTCTATATAAGTGGTTTTAGTCCAGCTTCATTTTGAACACTGGCTTTCTTTGGGTGGTGTTTTTCTTTCTAGGTGATATCTTGAAATGTATTCTGTCCAAAACCCAAGACTTCAGGCTAATTTTAAGCAAATTTTTCAAATGTATAAAAAGCTTACAACGTCCTTTATTAAACAGTTTTTTACTTGTTTTTATTTATTTTTCTAATGATTGATAGGAAGATAGAAGCAAAGCAGTGGTTCTGATTTTACTCAGGATAAAGAAAGTACAGCTTTAATTCTACTAACAATGAAACTATGCATTCCAAAAAAACTAGGTTAATGATGATGAAATTATTTTGTATCTCAAATGTGTTGTAGTCACACCACTGTTTATACTAATCAAAACTCAGCCTGTACATCTAAAAAAGGTGAATTTTACTGTTAAGTAATGTCAATAAACCTAAAATAAGTAAATGAAAGAAAAATATTAAAAAATATTATTATATCTTTAGCATTTCTAGTGCTTATTCTAACATTTGTGAAATTAGTGTGATTATTGATACTTCGTTATAATTAAATCATCATTAATAGTCTATATGCATTAATTTTCCGTTGTTGTCTAACAAGTCACCACAAAGCCAGCAGCTTAAGACAACACCCTTGTTATTTCACAATTTTTGTGATTCCGCTTCTGTCTGAACACAACTTCAGCTGGGTCCTCTGCTTCAGACTCTGCAAAGATGTCATTAGGATTGAGGGCTAAGAGCTAGGGGGGATCCACGTCCACTTTTATGTGGTTATCAGAATTCAATTCCTCCTTGGTGTTAGAGTGAGGGTTTGGGTTCCTCCTGGCTGTTGGCCATGTGGGCCTCCCACTAAGGTAACCTCCTTATGTAAAGTAATGACAGAGTGACACCCGATCACCTTTGCCGTCAAGTACTAGCTAGAAGCAAGTCACAGATTCCACTCCCCAAGACTGTTAGCAACAGGAAGTGGAGAGCAGAGTGGCTAGAAGCTACCACACCAAGTTAACACAAATGCAATTAACATATGTGTATGCATAGCATTTAGAAAATCGGTGCCTAAGGCACATGAAGATGATTGGCGTGTTAGATAAAAAATAAAACGATTCCACATATTAATATTCTGTTCCATATTTTGTCAAAAATAAATGCTAGGAAATCAATAGTTTACCTATGCATTCCATTAGTCATTGAGATATTAATTTTCTTTAAACAAATATATGGCTCTGCTTCTGAATACTTAATTCTGTTCTGACTCAGGCATGAGGTATATCTAATTCATCTTAATTTCCCCTTTTGTTATGTATTATTAATGTATATCTAAAAGATTTTATATCTTAGAAAACTGTATCTTTGAAACCAATATCTATCATTGTATTTATATGCTTTCTTGTCATTAGTAATTTATCACATAATTTTAATTAGTATACGATCAAGCAAGTTGTCAAGAATTTTACTAGCTAATTTCATTAGTTAATCTCAATACATGCAATAACACATTAAGCTGACTATAAAACACTAATTCAAATTTGGTCCAAAAATTTTATAACATATGCTGAAAAGACTTTAGCTAAAATTTTTGAAATTATTTCTTAATGATATTTTATTTTGATTACTCTTTCTAAAAGATACAACTAAAAATACAGGAATTTATAAATCCCTATCAAAGAGTATATCTTCATTTATTTTAAAATTTTCTTTCTATTCAATTTATTATTTTATATGTACTACTTTACATTTACTGTTCTAACATTGCTCTTTTGATATCAGATCTATATTTTTACATTCTTTGCCACTTATTTATATGTATTGATACTTCTAGGTCTTTAGACATTCCTGACCACTGTTTCTTAATCTAAAATTTATTCTGCAATATTTACTTACAGTCTTTATAATATAAAAGACCATATTTTATATGAAGCTATAAAACTTTTTTCTCCAATTAAAAAGTTGTTTAATGTTTTATAGCATTTTTAGGCTTTTTTTTTACTATTTCACTACCAAATATTTTATCTTTGATTATTATAAAAATATAATTATATTAATAAATACTATATAATAAATATTATTATAAAATAAATAATAAAATATCATTATAAAATATTTTTATTTTATCATTACAAGATATTTATAGTTTTAACTAGATAGTCTATCTCTGGCAAGCTGAGGAAAACAAAAAAAAATTCTACTCCATTGTATTATTGAAAACAAGATTTTATTTTATTTTATTTTTGACCACACTACACAGCTTACAGGATCTCAGTTCCCCAACCAGGACTGAATGTAGGCCATGGCAGTGTAAATGCCACTAGACCACCAGGGAACTCATGGATGTATTTTAGTATGAATAATCATTTTGCTTCCTATCAAACTTGTGTCAACATATCAAGAGGATGGAAGTTGCTGCGCTGGAAGGACATTCTGTATTGTTTTCTGCACACTAAATTACTGTTTGACTTTTTGGACTCTGAAGTATTTATGTCTTTTAACTAGATACGACTAAAATGATATAATAACAGATATTTTTACTCTCGAAAAAGTGTTTCAGGATAAAGCAGGATGAGGCTGTTAGCTTTCACATATATATTACTTTTTCAAATCATTACATTGAAAGATATTTACAGATTTAGTCAATTATTCATTAAAGGATTACTTATTGAATGCGTATTACATGCCAGACATTGAGGATATAACAGTGATCAAAGAAAATTCTGCTCTTATGCAACTTTCATTCTACTGTCTGGGGAATATGTAAAATAAATATATACCTGTCAACTAATGGCATAATTCTTCAAAGATAAAAGAAGAACTGTGCACAAAAAGTAGAGGTTTGATAGGAAAGGGACTAACAATACTTAAAATTCCTCTCAACTTCTTTTAAAATTGTTATGGAATTTTAGGGGATACAGGGACATTCAGAGATCATGAAATCCAAGCTCTTCATTTCACACTGAAGATGCCCAAAACAGGTAGGGGAGTGATCCACCAACATCTTATTTAATCATATATCGATAAATTTGACATGGAAACTAAATCATGTGTCCCCAAATATAGCATCTGCATTACATTGCTAACCTGTTGCAGAATGTCCCAAGTTTGCTACCAAAAATTATGCCTGATGAAAGGCCAGGACCTTTTTCCTGTACTACCCTCCCGACATCAGGAAGAGTGTTGTCTACTTATTTTCAGGCTTTTTAATAGCATTTTTTCATATCATTTTTGTAGCTCCAATCACATTCTTCTTTCAGTTCAGTTCAGTTCAGTTGCTCAGTTGTGTCCGACTCTTTGCAACTCCATGGACTGCAGCAGGCCAGGCCTCCCTGTCCATCACCAACTCCTGGAGTCCACCCAAACCCACGTCCATTGAGTCGGTTATGCCACCCAACCATCTCATCCTCTGTCGTCGCCTTCTCCTCCCACCTTCAATATTTCCCAGCATCAGAGTCTTTTCAAATGAGCAGTTCTTCATATCAGGTGGCCAAAGTATTGGAGTTTCAGCTTCAGCATCAGTCCTTCCAATGAATATTCAGGACTGATCTCCCCTAGGATGGACTGGCTGGATCTCCTTGCTGTCCAAGAGACTTTCAAGAGTCTTCTTCAACACCACAGTTCAAAAGCATCAATTTTTTAGCGCTGAGCTTTCTTTATAGTCCAGCTCTCGCATCTCTACATGACCACTGGAAAAGCCATAGCCTTGACTAGACAGACCTTTATTGGCAAAGAATACTCTATATTAATTCATATGGACTCTTATCATGATTATAGAACAATGGAGGGTAAAACCTACATTAATGTGTGTGCAGGTGTAAATGTGTGTGTGTGTGTGTGTGTGTATGTGGCCCCAAAATAAAGCTGCTTAATAAGGATTATTCTTTTTATTCAGTGACTGAGTCATGTCCAACTCTTTGTGACCCCATGAACTGCAACACGCCAGTCTTTCCTGCCCTTCACTGTCTCCCCGAGTGTGCTCAAACTTGTGTCCATTGAATCATTGATGTCATCCAGCCAGGTCATCCTCTGTCTCTTCCTTCGCCTTTTGTGCTCAGTCTTTCCCAGCATAGTTGACACCTAGAACACACTTGCCATATTTATGAGGTACTTACTCAACTAGGATTATCGTAAGAAATGTTCCAAACATAAAATGACTTACATATATATTATGACTTGGGTCTCCTTCACTGCTTCCAATCGGGCCTCAGGAAGCACCTATTTACAAACCTGGGAAGACTTCAGGGAAAGATGAGTAGAGTTGAAATTGGCTCATTTCTTTGGGTTCTTAAAACATCAAGAGCAGCCGAGGCCACAAGTGAGGCTTAAAATCTCTGTTGCTTCAAGGGCACATCTGGCTTATAAGGCCTTCATGTGGGCTCAAATTTATCCTGCTCCATTTAAGTACAAATTGGAGCTCCCAGCCATGAGGAATAAAAATCTTTAGGGTAATTTAAGGATGTGATCAGTCAACTGGAAGTTTTTTATTGTGTAGTCAGTAGCCATCTGCAGTCAATAAAAAAGTATCGGTTGGCCTAAATATCCAGAAGCACACTGGCCACTTGTGTTTGAGGAGGAGATTTGGTCCTGTGCCCGCATGCACCTGTTTATCCATTTGCAAACCCGATCGTGTAGACTGGAAGAGGCCGTGAGGGCTACACTGCCACCGAGCTACACAATACACCTGCAAAGAAGCGTGTTTAGATTTTCCTCCACACTTGCTTCAGAAGAACGCTTCTCCTAGTCAATGAAGGCATACCAATAAGTTTACACCTGCCAGCCAAACTTCAGTTACAAAAATGAAATGTAGAAAAACACAGATGAATACGGTCTCCACATACCTTGATTTCATGAAAATATATGTTTAAATCAGGATTGCAAAAACAACTCCATAAATTGTTTCAGGAATTACAGTGATTCAATATAAATGAAGTCACAGCTGGCATTGATGTAAGACTGCTGTGAAGAACAGCTTTTCTTAAAGGTGCTTCCATATCTTGGTCAAGGGTTGTTTAAAAGCAGATAAAAGGGCTGTGGTATAAAAGCAATGAATACTGGAAATGAATAAAATAGAGAGAAAGCTATTGGTATAGCATGAAAAATATAAAATCCATTAAAGTAATAACAGTCCAATTTACTAAAATTTCTCAAAATATCTTGTAAAATAGCTCTGCGTGATTTCTCTTATTTTCAGCTATGATGCTCTGTATAAATGGGTTCAGGTTCTATTGCTTGTACGATAAAGTGAAAGCTCAACTTGCTGTCAGAAAACTTAAAATCAGAAAACAGGAGTTGTCACTGCTCAGGTGAATTTGAGAAATAGCTCAACTTCAGCGGTCAGTAGTGTGTTGATTATTAAAAGTAACATAACAAGTTTTTTTTTTTTTTAAAATAAATGAAAAGACTCAGCCCAGAGGCAAAGCAAGTTGCTTTAGGTCATCAGATGAATCTTCAGTGGTGAGACTAAAAGTTTACATGTCCAGACTCTGTGTTTAATGGGTTTATTCACAGCTTTGCTCTTCAAGGTAGGGCCCCTGGAGGAACAAAATTAGCATGACTGGGGAGCTTGTTGGACAGGCAAGCTGTCTAGATCCCAGACCCATTGGTCTATAATCTACATTTTAAACAGATCCCCAGGTAATTCCTCTGCACACTAGACTTGGAAAAGCAACACTTTACAATATGCTGTCTTCTCACTGCATGGTTGACATGGGGGAAGATGATCTGATACATGCAAAACATTAATTGGCATGCTCAATCAATGCAACATGTTGTTGTTCAGTCACCAAGTCATGTCCAACTCTTCGTGACATAATTTTTCTTAATGGTGGTTCTAGGAGTGCTTTTAATTAAAATTTAATTCAGTTCTAAGTGTGATTTTAATTCAAGATTTGGAATTAAAGAATGTCCTTGTAAAAATTTCAGTAGTAATAACCTCACATTTTTCAAACACACATATGCCAATGAATTAAAAGTTCTTACAAAGTTAAACTGAAAATCACTATTTCAATTAAATATTCCTAAAGTATGAAGCAATATTTAATTCACAAAAGATTCCATCCAAGGGTGCTAGAAGAATTTACAGACTGCATAGTTTATTCCCTCTCAAAATTTGTTTACGATTACATGGAAGCAAAGTTATAATCTGAGACAGCTTGCAAGTGGCAAAATTGTGTAAGAAGTTAGTAATAGAAATGAATTTTCACACATTCATTTCTGATATATTCACAATAATGTCTAGTTCTTAAAGTAACAAAAGGAGTCTATCAATCTTAACCTCTCTCTGTTTAGGCAACATAAGTATGGCCATTGTGTCTTTTGAACTATGAATTCCTAGTGTCAAACATGGTGCTTGGCTATACTAAGTGCCATATATATATATATATATGTACATATATATATAGTAAGAAACTAGCAGTGAGAGGGGGAGGTGCAGAATTTTGCAAAAATTTTTTTTTTCCTATTCACCTAAATAGAAGGAAGAAGGAAATGGGATCTGACTGCTATTACAACCAGAGGGAAACATGACAACCCTGAAAACAATTGAAGCTTAAGATTCTCATATATATATATATATATATATATATATATATATATGATTTTGAAAGGAAGAAACAGTAATTTGAGAAAACACTGCACTACCATGATTGAAAACAGTTTTATGCTCTTCTAGACACTGGCCAGAATAAACCCAAAAGTATACTAATCTCTACTGCTGAAATTAAAAATTGGAAACAAAATAAAACAAAACAACATGGAGTGTTAAAATAACAAATACTGAACAAGTTGATGCAAGTTGGACTCTGATAGCTTTAACAACAAATGCAAATATATGGAAATACAGTAAACCAAACATTTTAAATAATTTTGATTCCAGAGGGCGGTAAACAGGATCACGTCTGCCCAAAGACATCCACTTTAAAGTCTCTGAAACCTGTGATAGGATACTAACATGGCAAAAGGGACTTAACAGAATAATTAAATTTATGGATCTTAAAATAGGAGATTGCCATGCATTATACAATTTGGCCCAATGTAGTCACAAGAGTCCTTAAAAGCATAGAACTTTCTCCAGAAAAGTACTGAGATGTGGCAGAAGGTAAAGTCACATAAATTCCAAATATAAGCAGATTCAGCGTATTGCTGTTGACTCTGAAATGTTACCCAGAGGAACCAGAGACAAGACTCTAGGAGTTAAGAGTGGCTAAGGTAGGCAGGAAGCAGGTACTCAGTCCTACAGTCACACGGATTTAAATTATCCCAGCCTACTGAAAGGGTTTGGGAATGGATTCTTCCCCAGAATTTTCAGTAAACAAACAAACAAACAAAAAATGTATCCCTGTCTATACTTCAATTTCAGTCTTCTGGGATATGTTGCAGAGAAATAAGCTGAGTCACAATATGCCTAATGTGCACATTTTGTTTGTTTTTTTTCCAATTTCCACATGAATTATGAAATTTAGTTCAAAGGCAATTAACTTAGCATTAATAACTGGAGCTGGAAGGTAAAAATGACTCCATTTTTCTTAGATAACCTTAACTAGAAGTCATGGCAGTAGGTCTCAAACAAGATTACTGTGGGTATATATTAAGAGACTTACATGTCGGACTCAAATCAAGATGGTAGAATAGGACACAAACTCACATCCTCAACAAACACACCAAAATATGCATCTACCTGTGGGTCAACCTTCACTGAACACTGAGTGGAGACCAGCAGAAAGACTGTGCAACCACAGCAGTAAGTAAGACACGGGAAATTGAGGGAAGGGAAAATAAGTGATCAGGTCAGGACTGGTGCCCTGGGAGAGGTCTCAGAGGAAAGGGGGAGCTACATGAGGGGAGAACCACCCTGGGGAGTGAGCTGTTCAAGCCACAGATTAGGTAGCTCAGCTCTGGGGTCCAATGGGAAGATGAGCCCCTTTGGCTGATTGGAGGGCTGGTGGGGCTAATAGAAGGGCTGTAGAAAGTGTGGACTAGGCTTACGAGGAACACACAAATGTTTGCTTGCTCCTGAATCAGGGTAAAAGGGTGGAATGAAACCACATGATTGTCTGACTCTTTGCTGTCCAGACAGAACCCACAAATTATCTCCATGCACACCTCAGCTTGAGTCAAGCAGACACTCCTGAACCACTTACTTCTCATCTCAGCTCCACGTGGTAGTGAGGACAACCATGACCCAGGACAAAGCTCGGCCTTGAGATGCTGTGACAGCGCGTACCCAAGGGGTACCTGAGCAGGCAGGGAGAAGCCATTCCTGGTGATTGCTCTGTGTCTCAGAGGCAGACCAGATGTCTGGCCGTGATCAGACCACCATCCCCTACGTGCGACCTTCACTGAATGCCCACGCCAGCCACTCTTACTCCAGCGTTGCTCCCCTCCGAGGCTGAGGATCCTAGGAGCGGAATAAGGGAGAGCACACACTTAAAGAGAACTGAGTCTGCTGACGTCTTCCCCTTACGGCTTCTGCTCGAGCAGTTGGGGACTTGACACTGCTCCTGACAGGGGGTGATGGCCCTGGGCGTGGGGAAGCCCTGCCTCCAACTTGGCTCCAAACCTAGTCCCTCTGCCTCTAGCGTGGCCACCTGCTACCAAGGTGATAGCTGCCAGAAAACTCTGAGGGAAGACATGACGTGCTCATACCAAGTCCAGCTCTCTCACTGCAGCCTCTGGGCACACAGATAATGTATAGGGATGCTCCCACTTAAGGGTGCCTCTTCAAGACTACCAGAGGGAACTGTTTCACCTAACCTCATAAAGATAGAAAAGATAACATGAGAAGACAGAAGAATGTGTCTCAATTGAAGAACAAGAGAAAACCCTCCAAAGAACAACTAGTGAAACAGAAGTAAGCGTTTTACTAGGTAAAGAAGTCAAAGCATTATTAGTAAGAATGCTAACTGAATTAGGGGAAATAATAGATGAACACAGTGAAAATTTTAATGAGAAACAAGAAAGTATAAAAAAAAAAGGCCAGTCAGAACTGAAAAATGCAGCAATTGAAATAAAAAACATAACTGGAGAAATGAAAAATGGACCAGGTAATACAGATGATTGCATAAATGATCTGGAAGATAGACAAGCAGAAATAACTCAGAATAGAAAAAATAAGAGAAAATTAAAAAAAATAATAGTACTATAAAGGATGTTTGGGATAATATCAAGCATATCAATGTTCCCATTGCAGGAGTCTCAGAAGGAGATAAGAGAGAGGGAAGGGATTGAAAACATATTTAATTCAATTGTAGTTGAAATATTCTCAATCTTGAAGTAGAAACAGACATATGTACAGCATGCCAAACAAAATGAACCAAATAGATCTACATCAAGACATATTATACTGAAAATGGGAAATGTGAAAGATAGAGAATTCTAAAAGCAGACATAAAAACATCCATATACAAAAGAATTCCCATAAGGTTATCATCTGATTTTCTTATAAAGACCTTACAGATCATAAGAGAGTGATGATATATTTAGAGTGCTAAAAGGGGAAAAAAACCTGCAAATCAGGGCTTTCTACCCAGGAAGATCATTATTTAAAATCAAAAGAGAGACAAAGAGCATTTCAAACTAGGAAAAGCTAAAACCATTCATCAATACTAAACAGATCCACCCAAAATGTTAAAGGGCCTTCTCAAAGTAGAAAATAAAAGGCTATAGCAAAATTTAAGTATCCGTAGAAAAGGTAAATACCACTACTCATGACAAGTATGTAGTAAAGACTGGAGATCAACAACTTGAATAAGGTAAGATTTAAAGTAAAAGACAAAGAAAATGTAATCAGGAAAGAGATAAACATGAAGATTAAAATATGACATAAAAAACACAAAGTGTGGGGGAAGGGGGCAAAACTATACTCTTTTAGAGCATGTTTGAACTTAAAGGACAATCTATTTAAAATAAATAGATATAGTTATAGATAAAATAATACAATCCCCATGCTAAACACAAGTCAAAAACCACAAACAGAGAAATAACAAAACTACAAAACAGAGAAAGAACAAAAGTATAGTACTAAAAATATCAAACTAGAGCAAAGAAACTAAAGTGTGATGGGGGGAGGAGAACAAAGAAGAACTAACAAGGGAAAAAAACTGGAAAAAAAGAAATAAAATGGCATTAAGTACAAACCAATCAATAATTACTTTAAATGTCAACAGGCTAAATGTTCCAATAAAAATATATAGGTGGCTGATTACGTAAAAAATAAGACTTCAATATTCTGCCTACAAGAGACTCACTAGACACACTCAGATTGAAAGTGAGGGAATGGAAAAAGATATGTCAGGCAAATGGAAGCAAGATGGCTGTAGCAGAACTCATATCAGAAAACATATCTGTTAACATATGCTGCTGCTAAGTAACTTCAGTCGTGTCCAACTCTGTGCGACCCCATAGATGGCAGCCCACCAGGCTCCCCCATCCCTGGGATTCTCCAGGCAAGAACACTGGAGGGTTCTTGCTATTTCCTTCTCCAGCTCATGAAAGTGAAAAGTGAAAGTGAAGTAGCTCAGTCGTGTCCGACTCTTAGCGACCTCATGGACTGCAGCTTACCAGGCTCCTCTGTCCATGGGATTTTCCAGGTAAGAGGACTGGAGTGGGATGCCATTGCCTTCTCCACTGTTAACATATATACATCCAATAAAGGAGCACCTAACTATATAAACTGACAAAGATCCATCTAGTCAGAGCTTTGGTTTTTCCAGTAGTCATTTCCGAATGTGAGATTTGGACCATAAAGAAAGCTGAGCACCAAAGACTTGATGCTTTTGAACTGTGGTGTTGGAGAAGACTCTTGAGAGTCCCTTGGACTGCAAGGAGATCAACCAGTCCATCCTAAAGGAAAGCATTCCTGAATATTTATTGGAAGGACTGATGCTGAAGCAACTCCAATACTTTGTCCACCTGATGTGAAGAATTGACTCATTGGAAAAGACTGATGCTGAGAAAGATAGAAGTCAGGAGGAGAGGGGGACAACAGAGGATGAGATGGCTGGATGGCATCACCAACTCAATGGACATGAGTTTGAGCAAACTCCAGGAATTGGTGATGGACAGGGTAGCCTGGCATGCTGCAGTCCATGGGGTCACAAATAGTCAGACACAACTGAGTGACTGAACTGAAATATATAAAGAAAATACTAACAAATATAAAGGGAGAGAGTAACAGCAGTGCAGTAATAGCAGCTACCTTTACCATCCCACTTACTTCAATGGCCAGAATATACAAACAGAATACCAATAAAGCTATACTGGTCTTAAATGACACAATGGACTTGTTGGACTTAATAGGTATCTGGACAACATGTGTGTGCATGTGATCAGTTGCTCAGATTGTCAGCTCATTGCAACACCATGGATTGCAGTCTGCTAGTCTATTTTGTCCATGGAATTTCTTTTGAAAAACAGCAGAATATACCTTCAAGTTCACATGGCACATTCTCTAGGAAAGATCACATTCTAGGCCAGGAAACAAATCTGATCCAGTTTAAGAAGATAGAAATTTTATAAAACAGTTATGAGACCACAATAATATGACACTACAAATCAATTATGGGAAGAAACATGGGTTAAGCACAAATTCATGGACACCAAAAAACATGACACTAAAAAGAAAATCACTGGGTAAATAAAGAATTCAAAGAGGGATTCACAAAATACTTCAAGACTAATGAAAATACAGACTTTCCAAATGTCTGTGAGATGTAGAAAAAGCACTTCCAAGAGGGAGTTGATGTAATACAAGCATACCTTGAAAACAAAACTCTCAACAAATGACCTAAACTTTCATCTAAAGGAATTACTAAAAGCAAATGAAAGACAAAAGCCAGCAGAAGAAATAATAAGGATCAGAGAGTAAATAAATGATACAGGACAAAAAAAATAGAAAAGGTCAATGAAACCCAAAGCTGATTCTCTGAAAAGATCAACAAAATTGCTAGACTTAAGCAAGGCTCATTAAGGAGAAAAGAGAGAGGACCCAAATAAAAAGCAAAAACTAAAGGATAAGGAATAACAATTTATACAAAAAAACACATGATCGCCTTAATAGAGAGATAAAGAAAAAGGATTTAACAAAATTTAACATTCATTTAAGGTAAAAACTTTCATCAAAATAGGTACAGAAGGAACATACCTCAATATAATGAAGAACATGTGTGAGAAGTTCCGAGTCACTTAGTTATGTTCGAATCTTTGCAACCCCATGGACTGAAACATGCCAGGCTTCCCTGTCCATCGCCAACTTGTGAAGCTTGCTCAAACTCATGTCCATAGAGTCAGTGATGCCATCCAACCATCTCATCCTCTGTCATCCCCTTCCCCTCAGGCCTTCAATCTTTCCCAGCTTCAGGGTCTTTTCAAATGAGTCAGCTCAGCATCAGCTGGCCAAAGTATTGGAGTTTCAGCTTCAGCATCAGTCCTTCCAATAAACATTCAGCACTGATTTCCTTTAGGATGGACTGGTTTGATCTCCTTGCTGTCTGAGAGACTTTCAAGTGTTTTCTATAACACCACAGTTCAAAAGCCTCAATTCTTTGACACTCCAATTTCTTTATAGTCCAACTCTCACATCCATACATGACTATTGGAAAAACCATAGCTTTGTCTAGATGGACCTTTGTCAGCAAAGGAATGCCTCTGCTTTTTAATGTGCTGCCTAGATTGATCATAGGTTTTCCTCCAAGGAGTAAGTGTCTTTTAAATTCATCACTGCAGTCACCATCTGCAGTGATTTTGGAGACCAGAAAAATAAAGTCTCACACAGTCTCCTCTTGTTCCCCATCTATTTGTCATGAAGTGAAGGGACCAAATGCCATGATCTTCTTTTTCTGAATGTTGAGTTTTAAGCCAGCTTTTTCCCTTTACTCTTACACTTTCATCAAGAGGCTCTTTATTTCTTCTTCACTTTCTGCCATAAGGGTGTTCTCATCTGTGTATCTGAGGTTATTGATATTTCTCCCAGAAATCTTGATTGCAGCATGTGCTTCATCCAGCCTGGCATTTTGCATGATGTACTCTGCAAAGAAGTTGAATAGGGTGACAATATACAGCCCTGACATTCTGTTTTCTTGATTTGGAACCAGTCTGTTGTTCCTTGTCCAGCTCTAACTGTTGCTTCTTGACCTGCATACAGATTTCTCATTCAGAGGTAAGGTGGTATGGTATTCCCATCTCTTGAAGAATTTTCCACAGTTTGTTGTGATCCACACAGTCACAGTCATGGCATAATCAATAAAGCAGACATAGATTTTTTTCTGGTATTCTCTAACATTTTCAATGATCCAATAGATGTTGGCAATTTGATCTCTGGTTCCTCTGCCTTTTCTAAATCCAGCTTGAACATCTGGACATTCACGGTTTATATACTGTTGAAACCTGGCTTGGAGAACTAGCATACTCAAAATTTTGAGCTAGAATACTTTCCTAGCATCTGAAATAAGTGAAATTGTGTGGTAGTTTTAACATTCTTTGGTATTGCCTTTCTTTGGGATTGGAATGAAAACTGACCTTTTCCAGTCCTGTGGCTATTACTAAGTTTTTCAAATTTCCTGGCATATTGAGTGCAGCACTTTCACAGCATCATCTTTTAGGATTTTAAATAGCTTAACTGGAATTCTATCTCTTCCACTAGCTTTGTTTGTAGTGATGCTTCCTAAGGCCCAATTGACTTTGCTTTCCAGGATGTCTGGCTCTAGGTTGGTGATCACACCACCGTGATTATCTGGGTCATGAAGATCTGTTTTGTATTGTTCTTCTGTGTATTCTGTCCACCTCTTAATATCTTCTGCTTCTGTTTGGTCCATATTGTTTCTGCTGTTTATTGTGCCCATCTTTGCATGAAATTGTCCCTTGGTATCTCTAATTTTCTTAAAAAGATCTGTAGCCTTTCCCATTCTATTGTTTTCCTCTATTTCTTTGCACTGTTCACTGATGAAGGCTTTCTAATCTCTCCTTGCTATTCTTTTTATACTCTGCATTCAAATGTATATGCCCTTCCTTTCCCCCTTTGCCTTTAGCTTCTCTTCTTTTCACAGCTATTTGTAAGGTGTTCTCTGACAACCATTTTGCATTTTTGCATTTCTTTTTCTTGGGGATGTTCTTGATCACTGCATCCTGTACAATGTCATGAACCTCTGTCCATATTTATTCAGGTATTCTGTCTATCAGAGCTAATCCCATGAATCTATTTGTCAACTCCACTATATAATCATAAGGAATTTCATTTAGGTCATAACTGAATGGCCTAGTGATTTTCCCTACTTTCTTCAACTGAAGTCTGAGTTTGACAATAAGAAGTTCATGATCTGAACCACAGTCAGCTCCTGGTCTTGTTTTTGCTGGCTGTATAGAGCTTCTCTATATTTCTCTGCAAAGAATATAATCAATCTGATTTCAGTGTTGACCAGCTGGTGTTGTCCATGTGTAGTCTCCTCTTGTGTTGTTTCAAGAGGGTGTTTGCTATGACCAGTGTGTTTTCTTGGCAAAACTCGTTAGCCTTTGCCCTGCTTCATTTTGTACTCCAACACCAAATTTGCCTGTTATTCCAGGTATCTCTTGACTTCCTACTTTGCATTCCGGTCCCCTATAATGAAAAGGACATCTGTTTTGTGTGTTAGTTCTAGAAGGTATTGTAGGTCTTCATAGAACTGTTTAATGTCAGCTTCTTCCGCATTACTGGACTTGGATTTCTGAGACATTGAATGGTTTGCCTTGGAAATGAACAGAGACCATTCTGTGTGTTTTGGGACTGCACCCAAGCACTGCATTTTGAATTCCTTTGTGGCTATGACGGCTACTCCATTTCTTCTAAGGGACTCTTGCTCACAGTGGTAGATAGAATTGTCATCCTCGTTGAGTTCTCCCCTTCCAGTCCATTTTAGTTCACTGATTCCTAGGATGTCGATGTTCACTCTTGCCGTCTCCTTGTCCATGTGTGACAAGCCCACAACTAATAGCTAATATCATGCTCGATGGTGATAAACAGAGAAGATTTCCTCTAAAATCAGGAACAAGACAGACACGACCCTCTTATCACTTCTATTTAAGATAGTATTAGAATAACTAATCACAGCAATCAGACAAGGAAAAGAAACAAAAGGCATTCAAATTGGAAGGGAACAGGTAAAACTGTCACTTTTGCAAATGACATGGTATTACATGTAAAAAAGATATCCAAGTGTCTGACAAAATCTATTATATTAGAACTAATGCATGAATTAAGCTGCAGGATACAAGATTAATATACAGGTATCTTTGCCATTTTCATACATTAATATTGAACTATCAGAAAGAAAAATTAAGGAAACCATCTCATTTACAATCACATCAAGGAGAATAAGATACCAGCAATAAACTCTATCAAGGAGGTGAAAGATCTATAATCTGAGAACTATAAAACACTGATGAAAGAAGTTGAGAATATTGCAAAGAAACGGAAAGATATTCCACGATCTGAGATTGGAAGAATTAATAGTGTCAAAATGTCCGTACTACCCAAAGTGATTTACAGATTCAGCTGAAACTCTATCAAAATACTCATGACATTTTTTTCCCCACAAATTAGAACCAACAATCCTAAACTTTATACAGAGCTACAAAATACCGCATGGTCAAAGCAATCTCGTGAACGAAGAACAAAGATTAAAGTATCAAGCTCCCTGACTTCAGCCTGTAATACAAAGCTACAGTAATCAAAACAGAACTGTACTGCAACAAAAACAAAAGCACAGACCAATGAAACAGAAGAGAGAACCCAGAGAGATCCACCACGCTGTGGTCCATCTAAGAAGGGAGGCAAGAATTTTCAAAGGAGAAAATTCTCTTCCATAAGCGGTGCTGCTTGGAAGGCTGGACTGGTACAAGCAGAAGAGTGAGATTGGAATCCTTCCTCACAACTATATAAAAAAACCAAATTCAAAGTGGATTAGAAATGGAAACATTAGACCAGAAACTATGAAACTCCTAAAAGACATGGGAAGTACACTATGACATAAATCATACTAATGTTTAGGTCTGCCTAAGGCAAAAAATATAAGAGCAGATAATAAACAATGGAGCCTAACTAAACATAAAAGCTTTTACAAAGCAAAGGGAACCGTCAGCAAAAACAAAAATACAATCGACAGACTGGGAGAAAATATTTGCAAAAGATATGACTGATAAAAGTTAATATTTGAACTTATAAACAGCTCATTCAACTAATAATAAAGGACCTAATAAAAAAGGGACAGGAAACCTAAATAGTCATGTTTCCAAAATAGATATGCAGATGGTCCAGAGGCACATGAAAAAATGCTCAACATTATTTATCATTAGAGCAATGCAAATCAAAACCGCAATGAGATAGCGTCTCACACCTTTTAAAATGCTATAATAAGAATGCTTACAACTAACAAATATTGCCTAGGATATGGGAAAAAAAAGGAACAGTAGTACACTGCTGTTGGAATTGCAGATTGTTTCAGTCACTGTAGAAAGCAATATGTAGGTTGCTCAAAATCTAAAAATAGAACTGTCATTTAATCTAGCAATTAGCCTTCTGGTTACATAGCCAAAGAAACCAAAAACACTAATTCTAAAAGATAAGAAGATTGTGTGCTTCGGTGTTCACAGAAGCATTATTTACAGTAGACAAGATATGGAAGACACCTAAGTGTTCATCAGCATATGAATGGATAAAAAAATATATGGAGTGTGTGTATATATATATATATATATATATATACATACACAATGGAATAATATTCAGTCATAAAAAGAAATTCTGCTATTTGCAACAACTGGCTGCCTACAGAGCATTATGTTTAGTGAAATAATTCTGACAGGGAAAGACAGATACTCTATATTATCACCTATATGTGGGATCTAAAAATATCACAAAAATCTATATCACAAAACAGTAACAGACTTGCCAATATAGACAACAAACTAGTAGCTACCAGTGGGGAGAGGGAATAGGGGAGGGGTGAGATAAGGGTAGGAGATTAATAGATACAAACTACTAAGAATAGAATAAGTAAGCAACACGGACATACTTTATACACAGGGAAATATAGACACTGCCTTGTAATAAATTTAAATGGAGTAGAATATCTAAAAATACTGAATCATCACATTGTACACTTAAAGCTAATATAGTATTATAAATTATCTATACTTCTTTTTAAAAGCTGAATTATAAAAAAAGGAAAGAACCTTACAATACCAGACCTTAGTTCCACAAGCTGAGTTAATAGATCTAATGAGAGTAGGGAAGTTGAATTTTGAAATGGGTAAATTTTTTCTTATATATGCTTATCTACCCTTTCATTGACACTACACTGTAGTTTAAATATATAATCAATAAATTACCAGAAAACTTAATTAGAATTTACTATATATATATATATATATATATATATATATAGTACAAAGCATTTTGCAATTTTGATTATTAATTTTGTAGTAAGATGTGAATGAAAGCTTTATTTAATATAAATCTATTTATTTCTAAGGCTTGTAATAACAATGAATCTGGACCTAAACAGTGTACTTGATGGAACAATGGATACCATTGGATTAAAAAAAAAAAACAGTGCCTATATCCATAATCCAGGAGAGAAAGCAAAAAGAAAATAGAGAACTCTAGGATTCTATTTAGTGGAAACAGAAAAACACAAGTCTTTAGGTAATAGATGAAACAAATTCCTTAATGTATATAGTTTTTACAATAAAATAAGATAAAACTGAATGTTCACAGCTAAACGATCCTTGGATTGGCTTGAAGAATTGAATTAGCTTATTGCCGTCACATGAAAAGACGTACGCATCATTGTTAAGAACAACTGATCTTGAGAACATATTTTGACTTAAATTACAATAGCAGGGCTTCCCTGGGGGCTCACTGGTAGACTCCACTAGCCAATGCTGGAGACACGGTTTCCATCCCTGACCTGGGAAGATCCACATGGTGTGGGACAGCCAAGCCTGTGAGTTGCAAGTACTGAGCCTGTGTTCTAGAGCCCAGGAGCCACAACTCCTGAGCTCACGCACCACGGCTCCTGAGGCCTGGGTGTCCCGAGTCTGTGCTCCACAACAGGAGGAGCCACCGCAAGCAGAAAGTCGTGCACCACACCTGGAGGGTAGCTCCTGCTCGCTGCAACTCGGGAAAAGCTCACTCGGTAAAGAGGACCCAGCACAGCCAAAGGACATAAAAGGAAACGTTTATTAAAATTGGTAACAGTAAATGAAATGCTGAATCCACACACACTGTGCACATCCCTTGTCTGAAATTCTGTGATCCTAAACTCATAAACGATGCCTTTGTTTGTTTCTCTTTTGTTACAACCAGATAAGAGTAAAAACTACCTTTCAAGAGGCAAACATGGTGTGTGCAGCAGATCTCACAGATGTTTTCTTTGCACTGAAATGTCTTTACTGGGAGCATTTCAGAACACCAGGATTTCCCAGCTCATCACCCTATTACTATCACAAAGGAGAGACCAAGAGGTCAACAAAGAGAAAATTTGAATACAAATTTAGGATACATGCCTTCCTAGTTACGACCTATACTACAAGTGAACTCTATCTATAAAGTATTAAAAATAGCAGTAAATATATCAAATGTACATAGGGGGTTGTGCCTTTTAAAGCACATTAGGGAATTTTACATTCTTTTTATTTGAACTTCATTACTTTCTCTTCAGTTCAGTTCAGTTCAGTTGCTTAGTGGTGTCCGACTCTTTGCGACCCCATGAACCGCAGCAGGCCAGGCCTCCCTGTCAATCACCAACTCCCAGAGTTTACCCAAACTTATGTCCATCAAGTCTCAAATTAATAATTTGTTATTTAATCCTCTCAATGCAGTTTAAATACATTTTTCCTCATGCTATTATTTCTTGTTAAATAAAGGAAAAATGACAGCACACTAACCAGCAATGAGTGCAGCATATCAAGAGTTCACTTAGGCCTATCTGAAATTCCATTTGGCATTTTTTGTATCCAATTTGTGTTATATTATTTTATTTAACTTCTCCTCATACATAATGAAAAGGGATCCAAATTGGAAAAGAAGAAAAAATGTCACTCTTTGCAGATGGTATAATACCAGGCATAGAAAATCCTAAGGATGCTATCAGAAAATTATTAGAGAATATTAATGACTTCAGTAACATTGCAGGATACCAAATTAATATACAACAATATCTTGCATTCCTAAACATTGATAACAAAAGACCAGAAGGAGCAATTCAGGAAACAATCCCATCTGTCATTGCATCAAAAATAATAAGATAATTAGGAATAACCCTACTTAAGAAGGCGAAAAACTTGCACTCCAAAAACTAAGCTGCTGATGAAAGAAACTGAAGATGACAAGATATACTATGACAAACAGAAATATATATCTTGTTCTTGGAGTGGAAGAATTGACATTATGAAAATGAACATACTACCCAAGGCAATCTACAAATTCAAAGTATTTACCAAGGGTATTTTTCACAGTAATACATTTTTAAAAAATTTTTATGGTAACACAAAGATTCTGAACATCCAAACAACTTTGAGAAGGAAAAACAGAGATGGGGGAATCAAGATCCCTGACTTCAGACTATATCACAAAGCTACAGTCATAAAACCAGTATGGTACTGGCACACAGACATATAGATCAATGGAACAGGACAGAAAACCCAGAAATAAACTCACACTCTTATGGTCAATTCATCTGTGACAAAGGGGCAAGACTATACGATGTAGAAAAGACAGTCTCTTCGAAAGTGGTGCTGGGCAAACCAGTCAGCTACATGTAAAAGAGTGAAATTAAAGCATTCTCAAAACCATACACAAAATAAACTCAAAATGTATTAAAGACCTAAATGTAAGACCAGATACTCCTAGAGTAAATCATAAGCAGAACCCTGACATAAATCACAGCATCAACTTTTTGGATCTGTCTCCTACAGAAAGGGAAATAAAAACAAAAATAAACAAATGGGACCTAATTAAACTTAAAAGCTTTTGCACAGGAAAGGAAATGATAAACAAAATAAAAAGCCAACCTAAAGTATAGGAGAAAATATTTGCAAATGGCAAGGAATTAATTTCCAAAATACACAAACTGCTTTTCTAGTACTATAGAGCCAAACAATCCAATCAAAAAATGGGCAGAAGATCTAAATATACATTTCTCCAAAGAAGATATACAGATTACCAACAGACACTGGAAAACATGTTCAACATCACTAATAATTAGAGAAATGCAAATCAAAATTATAATGAGGTAACACTTCACACCAATAAGAATAGTCATCATCATAATGTGTACAGATAATATATATTGGAGAGGATGTGGAGAAAAAACAACTTTCTTACACTAATGTAAATTAGTGTATGGGGAACATACACATACTATGGGGAACAGTATGGAGGTCTCTTAAAAGCCAAAAAATGTAGTTCCATATGATCCTGCAAATCCCATTCTTTGACATATATCAGAGGAAAAGTATGATTAGAAAAAAATATGTGTACCTCAATGTTCATTGCAGCATTATTTAAAATAACCAAGATATGGAAGCCACCTAAATGTCCATGACAGATGAATGGATAAAGAAGGTACAGTATATGTACATATGGATATAAAGAGACTCACAGATAGAAAAAACAAGCATTGTTATCAAAGGGGAAAGAGAGTGGACTGATAAATTAGGAGGTTTGGATTAAAATTCACACACTACTGTATATAAATATATAACCAACAAGGACGTGTTGTATAACAAAGAGAAGTATACTCAATATTTTGTAATAACCTATAAGAGAAAAGAATTGAAAAAGGAATATATATATATATATATATATATATATATAGGCAACTGAATTACTATTATGTACACCTGAAACTAACACAATGTTAAAAAAATAATGAAAAGGGAAAATAATCAAAAGAATTGGAAAGCAGTTTCCTTCTGTTTTACTTTCTAATACATGGTTTAAAATGATTATACACCTTCATAACTCCTCCTAATAATTTTATTTTTTCTCAGGGCCAGCATCATCCACAATATAAATATTAATGACCCTTTTCTACATAATAGAGATTTTTCTATAATACATAATACAAAGTGGCTCCTTATGGAATTTGATAAAATCATTGACAATGACCAAAAAAAAGATGAGAATTATTATAATGAGCACAATAAAAATGACCATAGTTACTATTTTTGAATACTATTGATTATGAACTTGGTAGATAATTAGTAGATACATCCATACATAGGTAATTTGGTTAATATTTACTTTCATATGTAATACTCATGGCAATCTGTAATTTATACACTATTAATATCCCCATTAGGCAATTAAGAAAATAGATTAGAAATGCTTATTAAATTAAAATGTCAACTATTTTTAGATATATTAACTTCTACATTATCTTATAATGTAGATATCTTACCTAATTAATTTATAAATTAATCAGTTTCCTTAACAAGACTGATGACCATTGTTGTACTCCCAAGCATACAATTTTTTTAGTACTGATTATATTCTCAATACTACAATAATTTTTTTCAAATCTATCTCAGATGATCTTTAAAATATTATAAAATTCATTTTATTCTTTTCCTGTTTAATAGACAATGAAACAAATTCAGAGATATTCAGTTACTTAAAACAAGGACCAGGGGTCCAATTCAATTCTGACTCTAAAATTTAAAGCTCTGTTTATTACTATAATGTTTCCTAGCAGTGTACACTACTTTGGTTTTATAAGTATTTCATGGGATTTTGTTATGTCAAAATATTGAAAAATTCTGTTATCTTTGAAAGACCTTAATAAACAAGAGTTTTTGCCGTTTATGTGAATAATTGTTAGTTTTGTTTTGATTTAAGGCACTAAATGATAAATAAGAGCAAATGACATCTGAGATATGATGACAGGTTATTCCAAATACTCTAAATATATACAGCGATATTTCAGAGAAACACTTATAGATCATATTTTGTTAAAAGTGGTAGTGAAAACTGCAGGAGCATGCTGGTTCTATACTTTCCAAGTGTGATGTTCTGCCACATAATGCTCTATTACCCAATATGACTCAAATCTCTAAATGATTGGGAGTAGCTTTCATTTCCTGGTGGATAAAAAAATATAATGATTGTCAAAATTAATTATCCATACAGCATAATTCTGTATACCCTGCTCAGAACTAAGTGTGACAGCCAGGAAAATATAGTTCCGGGTTACCATACTGATGCTTTTGAACTGTGGTGTTGGAGAAGACTCTTGAGAGTCCCTTGGACTGCAAGGAGATCCAACCAGTCCATCCTAAAGGAGATCAATCCTGGGTGTTCATTGGAAGGACTGACGCTGAAGCTGAAACTCCAATACTTTGGCCAGTTCATGCGAGGAGTTGACTTATTGGAAAAGACCCTGATCCTGGGAGGGATTGGGGGCAGGAGGAGAAGGGGACGGCAGAGGATGAGATGGTTAGATGGCATCACTGACTCAATGGACATGAGTTTGAGTAAACTCTGAGAGTTGGTGATGGACAGGGAGGCCTGGCGTGCTGCAGTCCATGGGGTCGCAGAGAGTCAGACACGACTGAGTGACTGAACTGAACTGAGCCATGCTAGACAGGCAGGTTCAGCTGCCACCTGAGGGTCCACCGCCATGTCTGCACCGAGGCCATATTTCTACCTGTCAATTTCCAAATATGGTGAAGATACTGTACTCTAATAGGAGCCTTTGGCTTAAGGAATTCACATCAGACTGACTGAAATTTTCACCGTGCTGCGCGGGAGTCTGGCTCCACCTGTGCATTCTGCCTCCCCCTGCCCTCTACTCTCACCGGTGTCAGACCTGCTGATGGTCAATGGGCTCTCTCTGGCCACTCTTGCCCCTTTATTCTTCACAAATATATATTGTCCTATCCCATTCTGTGTCTGCATGGCAGAGCCCCAGGCTGATACACGAGTCAATAAATCCTTACCTAGGAGGAGGACTGAAAATGAATCAAACGTGAACTACTGAAGTTTATTTTGAACCTCATTTCTAAGACCGTTTGTTGCAGATAGGCACTTGGAAGTAACTTGAAAAAAGAATCTGTTAAATTGCCTGATGAATAAAGTGTTCACCTCCAACCTTGAGAAAATATGTGATTCTTACAGGTCAATCCTCTTTAAGGAGAAAAAAACCTGGCTTTCCAAGTTCATAGCTACTCAGGTTAAGGGTGGCAGCGAGGGTTAAGGGAGAGCAAAGTGATTGAAAATGCCCTTCACAGGGCATACTGCACTGTTCGCTGGAAAGAGATACTGCTCAAAACTGATTTCACATGGAAGCTTTGTGAGTTAAACTCCTTTTGCTAAGAAAAAGAAAGGTATGAAGTGGGTTTTGGTTCAGGGATCTACGTGGAAAAGTATCTTTTTATGTGCTTCAAAATCAAGAAGGCTATATAAGCAGACACTTTAGAGATTTCTACAACCAAATTAATTTATCTGTGCACTCATTCGTTCATTCATTCAACAAATATTGAGCTTTTTAAAATTAATTTATGTTAATTGGAGGATAGTTACTTTACAATATTGTGATGGTTTTTGCCATACATCAGCATGAATCAGCCGCAGGGGCACGTGTCCCTCCGACCTGAACCCCCTCCCCACCTCCCTCCCCACCCCATCCCTCTGGGTTGTCCCAGAACACAGGCTTTGTGTCCCTTGCTTCACGCATCAAACTTTCACTCTTCATCTATTTTACATACGGTAATATACATGTGTCAATTCTAGTCTCTCAAATCCTCCCACCCTCACCTTCTCCCGCAGAGTCCAAAACTCTGTTCTTTTGACATATAGTGAATAAAACACAATCCTTTCCATAGATTGATTAAAATGTGAGGCAACCAAGTGAACATTTTAAATAGTGTGCAAGCATTTGTGATAAGTAAGTAAAAATGTGAATGCAACATAAAAGAAGATCACCTATTTCATTGTGCAAGTATTAGGAAAGATATGCCTTAGGAAGCAATGCTTCTGATGAATTCTGAAAGATAAACAGAGCTAGTCAAGGAGGCAAGGTAGTACAGTCTTATCACTGACATCATGGGTGTGAGAGAGAGTGCTGGTAGAAATGACTCTGAAACCATAGAAGTACAAAGTAAGTGTTAATTCAACTGAGAAGAAAATGTGTGTTGCAGATAGATAAAAACTAGAAAGGAGCCTGCATGCTTTATAATGTTGAATATTACACTTTGGTCAGGGTAGAGCCTTTTGTGCATTTCAAGAAGGGGTTTGAGAATAACCCCTTTTCTCACAGAGAAAGCATAACACACTACTGCAAGAATCCAGGTGATTAAGAATGAGTATCTGAATCAAGATGGTAGGATCAGAGAACAGTCAATGGCTGAAGGTAATATATTTATGGGAAACGATGGAATTTAATGACTGCTAGATTTATAGGAATTACGAAAGAGAAAACTCAAAGATGATTTCCCAAGTATCTAGCTAAACTAAATGGTGGATGATGCTATTAAATGAGGTAAAGAACCAGAAAAGGAAAAGAATTTTGAAAGAAAGATAAGGGCATTTTTGGAGATACTGAGTTTATCTAATGCACACATTGGGATTTTAATTTGGACCATCTTACAATCAATGAATAGCCATGAAACAATTTTTCCTGAGGTTAATTATGTTTTTTAATAACTAAAACTTTTATCATAATTCCCTGCATAATGGAAAGATGGTGCAATGCAAAAGGTGATTATATATTTTCCCTAGTAGGTTAAATCTAGTCCAGAATCTTGTGAGACAGCTCCACAGATAATAAAACTTCATAAATAACAAAATGTTTTATGAAGTCTGCTCGCTGTGAAATTTAAGAGTGTGTGATCATTCAATGATATTATCCTGAAATCTTCAAATTATCAATATGACACCCAAAACTTCTTCAGCTGCATAAAATTTCATTTAGATTTTTAATATTTAAAAAAATTTTTGAGATAATTGTATATTCATATGCAATTATAAGAAATAATACAGAAATGTGGTACATATTGTAATAGAATATTAGTCATAAAAAGAATGAAATTTTGCCATTTAAATGAACATGGATAGATCTAGAGATTATCATAATAAGTGGAGTAAGTTCGACAGAGAGACAAATATCATGATGTCATTCATAAGTGAAATTGCAAGTCGTTCAGTCATGTCCGACTCTCTGCGACCCCACAGACTACAGAGTCCATGGAATTCTCCAGGCCAGAATACTGGAGTGGGTTGCCATTCCCTTCTCCAGGAGATATTCCCAACCCAGGGATCGAACCTAAGTCTCCCGCATTGCGGGCAGATTCTTTACCAACTGAGCCACAAGGGAAGCCCCAGTGGAGGTCACTATAGAGCTGAAATTCCCATCCTTGCCCAGTAGTGACAGGAGTCTCCCTTTAATAGATATTAATGGAGGCTGAGTGGAGACCTGGACCTCTATCCCCAGTTGTCACCCACAAGGCAGAGCAGTCTACTTCCCTTGCTGGAGGACTCTCAGGAAAAGCAAACTAAAACGGAAGACTCAAATAAGCCACCGAGCATTACAACATAATACTCAAAACGTCAACGTTTCCATTTAAGAAAATATCATTCAACAAATCAAGAACCAGGACAATCTCACATTGAATGTGAAAAGATACTGAATAGATGCCAACACTGAGGGGAAAGAGATGTTAGAATTATCTGAGGAATACCTTAAATTTAAATACTTTAATCATCATAAAAATACTTGAAGAAGCAATTATAAACAAGCATTGAGAATTAAAAATAGAGATTCTAAGCAAAGAAACAAAGATGTCGGAAAAATAAATAAAGGAGAGCCAAATATAAATTTTATAAAATAAAATAGTACAATAACCAGAACAAATAATTATTGGCTGCTCTCAACAATAGTATGCAGAGGAAAGAGAAAAGAATTAGTGAACTTGAAAATGGATTAATAGAAATTGCTCTGTAGAAAAACAGAGTAAACAGACAATAACAAAACAAACAAAAACACCAGATATGTTAGTACAGGAATGTGTGGGATTATTAACAGAAGACTAACCTGTGTCAGTGGAGACTGAGGATGGGAAAAAGAAGACATGGCTGAAAAACTATTCAAATGGATGAAATTTTGGATGAAATAATGGATGAAAATTTACATTTGCAAAATATATAAATCTACAGATTCAAGAATCTAAGCAAATCCAAATAGGAAACCTGAATTAAGGATATATCAAGGCATATATCACAAATTTCCCCCTCCAAAAATATATCATACAAATATTAAATCAATGAGAAGAGGTTTTATTCATATCAGGTAAGGTAGACTTCAGAACTAAGTCTTAGGGACATCAATTAATAAAAAATAGTTAAAGAAGAATGAGGTTAATTTTACATAATTTCTTCTAGAAAATTCAAGAGGGGGAAAAGATATATAAATTTTTCTTTTTTATAGTATTACTCTGATGCCAAAGCCAGACAAAAATAGAAAAAAAAAATTAAAGAGAAAATCACAGATTTGTCTCCCATGAATATAGATCGATATCTCACAAGCAAAAATCTTTCACAGGAAATAATAATTGATATATATAATATATTTATATAATTTTATTTTTATATTATTTTATTTTTATATTTTTATTTATATATAAATATATTATTTTATATAAATATAGATATATATTTATTTGATTATATTATTATATTATATTTATATATAATACAAAATATATTATATTTTATAATAACTGAATGGGGTTTACTTTAGTGATGTAAGTCTGGTTAAATATTCAAGAATAGGTTAATATAACCCACCATATTAGCAGGATAAAGAAGCAAACTCATGATCATATCAGTCAATGCAGAAAAATCAAAATTCACCACCCACACATGTTAAAGCCTTCAGAAAAATAGGAAAGAGGGGTGGCATTCTCAATGTGATATGTAGCAACCACAGAATATCTATAGCTTTTGTTAAACTTATTGAGAAAAGACTGCTTTCACAGTAAGGTCAGTCCCAAGGCTAAGCTGGCTATTGATATTCTTATTTAATATAGTGCATCAGGGCAAAAATCAGAAACAAAAGTCATGGAAACTGAAAAGAAATAAATAACACTTTATTTGCAGATAGTATATTTGTCTAAACAGAAAAATCTCTCAAAATCTGTTAAAACAAACTCTCTTAGTTAATGAATGAATTCAGCAAAATTATTGGATGCAAGATAAACCTAGAACAATTAATTTCATTCAATATGCTATGAACGAACATCTGGGCACTGAAATGAAAAATTAAATATCTGTGTAATCCCTTAAAAGTAAAATGATTAGATGGCTAGCTAAAAAAAACTGGTACAGAACTTGCATGCTGAAAATTACATATGATGACAAAAGAATTAAAAGCATATATAAATAAAAGGAGAGATATGTATACAATGTTCATAGATTAGAAAGAACACAGTAAAGTCAATTTACCCATTGTTATATGTGTATAGCAGAATTCCTATAAATATTTCAGCAAGACTTTTTGGAGCTATAGACAAACTTATTCTAAAATTTGTATGAAAATTCAAACTAAAATGTTTAAATCAATTTTGCAAAATAATTATGAAAGAGAAATCAGCCTACACAGTTTAAAGGAGTATTATAATATATAATATAGCTAAAGTAATCAAAATGTGCAGTATTGGGTTATAGAAACACAGATCAATAGTACAAAATAGAAAACTCATAAATACACACCTACCAATATACCCAACTTATTTTTTTGGACAAGAATAAAAGACAATTTAATGGAGGAAACAGCATTTTCAATAAATGTTTTGGGAGCATCTGGACATCCATTGGAAACAAAAAGACCCTAAGTGCAAGATTCACACATTATGCAACACTTAGTTAGCCATGTGCTTAAACGTTACATAGTTTTACATTTTGAAAAACTAAAGGAAACCTTGGGGTCTAGAACCAAGCAAAGAGTAATTAGAACTAGACCCCTAAAGTAAAGTCCATAAGAGGAAAATTTATATATTGGACTTCATCAAAATTAAAAACTTTTATTCTGTTATAAAAGAACCTGGTAAGTGAATGAACATTCTGTCTACAGGCTTGGAGGAACCATATGCAAACCACATATCCAACAAAGGACTAGATCTTCAATACATAAAGTTCTTAGATCTAATCCTAGTTTCTCGAGCACAACATTCAAAAATAAATAGCATAGAATATAGGCAAAAGACACAAGCAAACATTTTACTACAGGAGATATGCAGACAGCAAGTATGAACTTGAAAGATTTTCAAAATCTTTAGCCATTAGTGAAATCAAATTAAAACCACAATAAGACATACACCTATCATAACAGCTAACTAAAAGTAGGGATAACACCAACTTCTAAGGAAAGAACTGGATCACTCATACATGGGTATTAAGGATGTAAAATTGGATAGCCACCTAGAAATCCAAGGAGCAAGCATCTTTTAATTTCATGGCTGCAATCACCATCTGCAGTGATTTTGGAGCCCAAAAAATAAAGTCTGACACTGTTTCCCCATCTATTTGCCATGAAGTGATGGGACCAGATGCCATCATGATAGTTAAGAGCAAATATTAATACAGTTATCTTTCAATAGATGCATAGTGAAACACGCTGGTACATCTTTACCATGGAATATTATTCAGTAATGAAAATAAACAGTAGCTAAGTAGATTATCAGAAAACTATACTGAGTGAAATCCCAATAGCTTATCTTCTATATGATTTCATTTATATAGCTTCTTAATAAGACAACATTATGGAACTAGGGCTTCCCTTATAGCTCAGTCAGTAAAGAATCTTCCCGCAATGCAGGAGACCCAGGTTCTATTCCTAGGTCGGGAATATCCCCTGGAGAAGGAAATGGCACCCACTCCAGTATTCTTGCCTGGAGAATCCCATGGACGGAGGGGCCTGGCTGGCTACAGTCATGGGGTCTCAAGAGTCGGACACGACGTAGTGACCTAACTACTACTATACTATGGAAATAGGGGCAGACAAGTGGTTGCCTGGGTTGGGTTAATGAAACTTGGGACCTGGAATGAAGTATGTGTGATTATAAAAGTGCAATCTAATTGATCCCTGCAGTGATGCAAATCTGTATCTTCACTCTGTCAAGATTCATATCCTGGTTATGATACTGTCTTTTAGTTTTTTAGGTCTTCCCTGGTGGCGCAGATGTTAAAGAATCTACCTGCAATGCAGGAGAATTCAGGTTCGATCCCTGGGTGGGGACGATCCCCTGGAGAAGCAAACGGCTACTCACTCCAGTACTCTTGCCTAGGAAATCTCATGGACATAGGAGCCTGGCAGGCTACAGTCCATGTGGTTGCAAGAATTGGACAAGACTTGGCAACTAAACTATATATGACCTCTCTGTATCATTCCTTTTTTTTAAATTTTAATTTTATTGGAGGGTAGTTAATATCCATTGTTGTGTTAGTTTCAGCTGTATAGTTTCAGGTGTACCAGCTGTACTGTACTATATTTCAGTTATACATAAGCAATAGTCATTCTTTCTTAAGATTCTTTTCCTATAAATGTTAGCACAGAGTATTGAGGAGAGTTCCCTGTGCTAGACAGTATGTCCTTTTTGGTTACCTATCTTATATATAGCAACGATTGTATTTCATCTGAAGCTCCTGATTTATCCTCCCCCACCTCCCACATTTCTACTTTGGTGACCATAAGTTTATTTTTGATACCTGTGAGTCTGTTTCTGTTTTATAAATAAGTTCACTTGTATCACTTTTTAAAATTATTTACATATATGAATGATATCAGCTTCCCTGATAGCTCAGTTGGGAAAGAATCTGCCTGCAAGGCAGGAGACCCTGGTTTGATTCTTGGGTCAGGAAGATCCGCTGGAGAAGGGATAGGCTACCCACTCCAGTATTCTTGGGCTTCCCTTGAGGCTCAGCTGGTAAAGAGTCTGCCTTCAATGTGGGAGACCTGGGTTCAATCTCTGGATTGAGACGATTCCCTGGAGAAGGGAAAGTTTACTGACTCCAGTATTCTGGCCTGGAGAATTCCAGAGACTGTAAAGTTTGCTGTGTCTTTGACCGAGGTGCTAAGTCACTTTAGCAATGTCCAACTCTTTGCCACCCCATGGGCAGTAGCCCACAAGGCTCCTCTGCCCATGGAATTTTTTAGACAAGAATACTGGAGCAGGTTAACTCAGGATTCTTATTTATTTTATCAGTATCTATGAAACTATGGCATGTTAATTGGTGAGATTGCAATTATAGACCCAAAGAACAATATGGTGATGAGTTCCCTGGGTTTTATGTTAGACAGGCTGTATATTATTACCCTGCTTATTTAACTCATATGCAGAATACATCATGAGAAGTGCTGGACAGGATGAAGCACAAGCTGAAATCAAGATTGCTGGGAGAAATATCAATAATTTCAGATATGCAGATGACACCACCCTAATAGCAGAAAGTGAAGAAGAACTAAAAAGCCTCTTGATAAAAGTGAAAGAGGAGAGTGAAAAAGTTGGCTGAAAGCTCAACATTCAGAAAACTAAGATCATGGCATCCGGTCCCATCACTTCATGGCAAATAGATGGAGAAACAGTGGACACAAGAAGTATAACTTTCCAAAACTGAACCAGGAAGAAATAGAAGATCTTAACAGACCCATCACAAACAAGGAAATCGAAACTGTAATCAGAAATCTTCCAGCAAACAAAAGCCCAGGACCAGATGGCTTCACAGCTGAATTCTACCAAAAATTTAGAGAAGAGCTAACACCTATCTTACTCAAACTCTTCCAGAAAATTGCAGAAGAAGGTAAACTTCCAAACTCATTCTATGACGCCACCATCACCCTAATTCCAAAACCAGACAAAGATGCCACAAAAAAAGAAAACTACAGGCCAATATCACTGATGAACATAGATGCAAAAATCCTTAACAAAATTCTAACAAACAGAATCCAACAACATATTAAAAATATCATACACCATGACCAAGTGGGCTTTATCCCAAGAATGCAAGGATTCTTTAATATCTGCAAATCAATCAATGTAATACACCACATAACAAGTTGAAAGATAAAAACCATATGATTATCTCAATAGATGCAGAAAAAGCCTTTGACAAAATTCAACATCCATTTATGATTAAAACTCTCCAGAAAGCAGGAATAGAAGGAACATACCTCAACATAATAAAAGCTATATATGACAAACCCACAGCAAGCATCACCCTCAATGGTGAAAAATTGAAAGCATTTCCCCTGAAATCAGGAACAAGACAAGGGTGCCCACTCTCACTACTACTATTCAACATAGTTTTGGAAGTGTTGGCCACAGCAATCAGGGCAGAAAAAGAAGTAAAATGAATCCAGATAGGAAAAGAAGAAGTGAAACTCTCTCTGTTTGCAGATGACATGATCCTCTACATAGAAAACCCTAAAGACTCTACCAGAAAATTGCTAGAGCTAATCAATGAATACAGTAAAGTTGCAGGATATAAAATTAACACACAGAAATCTCTTGCATTCCTATACACTAACAATGAGAAAACAGAAAGAGAAATTAAGGAAACAATACCATTCACCATTGCAACAAAAAGAATAAAATACTTAGGAGTATATCTACCTAAAGAAACAAAAGACCTATACATAGAAAACTATAAAACACTGATGAAAGAAATCAAAGAGGACACAAACAGATGGAGAAATATACCATGTTCATGGATTGGAAGAATCAATATTGTCAAAATGACTATACTACCCAAAGCAATCTATAGATTCAATGCAATCCCTATCAAACTACCAATGGTATTTTTCACAGAACTAGAACAAATAATTTCACAATTTGTATGGAAATACAAAAAACCTCGAATAGCCAAAGTAACCTTGAGAAAGAAGAATGGAACTGGAGGAATCAACCTGCCTGACTTCAGACTATACTACAAAGCCACAGTCATCAAGACAGTATGGTACTGGCACAAAGACAGAAATATAGATCAATGGAACAGAATAGAAAGCCCAGAGATAAATCCACGAACCTATGGTCACCTTATCTTCGACAAAGGAGGCAAGGGTATACAATGGAAAAAAGACAACCTCTTTAACAAGTGGTGCTGGGAAAACTGGTCAACCATCTGTAAAAGAATGAAACTAGAACACTTTCTAACACCATACACAAAAATAAACTCAAAATGGATTAAAGATCTAAATATAAGACCAGAAACTATAAAACTCCTAGAGGAGAACATAGGCAAAACACTCTCCGACATAAATCACAGCAGGATCCTCTATGACCCACATCCCAGAATTTTAGAAACAAAAGCAAAAATAAACAAATCGGACCTAATGAAACTTAAAAGCTTTTGCACAACAAAGGAAACTATAAGCAAGGTGAAAAGACAGCCCTCAGATTGGGAGAAAATAATAGCAAATGAAGCAACAGACAAAGGATTAATCTCAAAAATATACAAGCAACTCCTCCAGCTCAATTCCAGAAAAATAAATGACCCAATCAAAAAATGGGCCAAAGAACTAAACAGACATTTCTCCAAGGAAGACATACGGATGGCAAAAAAACACATGAAAAGATGCTCAACATCACTCATTATCAGAGAAATGCAAATCAAAACCACAATGAGGTACCACTACACGCCAGTCAGGATGGCTGCTATCCAAAAGTCTACAAGCAATAAATGCTGGAGAGGGTGTGGAGAAAAGGGAACCCTCTTTCACTGTTGGTGGGAATGCCAATTAGTACAGCCACTATGGAAAACAGTGTGGAGATTCCTTAAAAAGATGGAAATAGAACTGCCATATGACCCAGCAATACCACTTCTAGGCATACACACTGAGGAAACCAGATCTGAAAGAGACACGTGCACCCCAATGTTCATCGCAGCACTGTTTATAATAGCCAGGACATGGAAGCAACCCAGATGCCCATCAGCAGACGAATGGATGAGGAAGCTGTGGTACATATACACCATGGAATATTACTCAGTCATTAAAAAGAATTCATTTGAATCAGTTCTAATGAGATGGATGAAACTGGAGCCCGTTATACAGAGCGAAGTAAGCCAGAAAGATAAAGACCATTACAGTATACTAACACACATATATGGAATTTAGAAATATGGTAATGATAACCCTATATGCAAAACAGAAAAAGAGACTCAGATGTATTGAACAGACTTGTGGACTCTGTGGGAGAAGGCGAGGGTGGGTTGTTTCAAGAGAACAGCATTGAAACATGTATATTATCTAGGGTGAAACAGATCACCAGCCCAGGTTGGATGCATGAGACAAGTGCTCGGGCCTGGGGCACTGGGAAGACCCAGAGGGATGGGGTGGAGAGGGAGGTGGGAGGGGGGACCAGGATGGGGAATATATGTAAATTCATGGCTAATTCATTTCAGTGTATGACAAAAACCACTTCAATGTTGTAAAGTAATTAGCCTCCAACTAATAAAAATAAATGAAAAAAAAAAAAAAAACACAACAGTGGACACAGTGGCTGACTTTATTTTGGGGGGCTCCAAAATCACTGCAGATGGTGACTGCAGCCATGAAATTAAAAGACACTTGCTCCTTGGCAGGAAAGTTATGACCAACCTAGACAGCATATTAAAAAGCAGAGACATTACTTTGCCAACAAAGGTCCGTCTAGTCAAGGCTATGGTTTTTCCAATGGTCATATATGAATGTGATAGTTGGACTCTGAAGAAAGCTGAGCACCGAAGAATTGATGTTTTTGAACTGTGGTGTTGGAGAAGACTCTTGAGAGTCCCTTGGACTGCAAAGAGATCCAACCAGTCCATCCTAAAGGAGATTAGTCCTGGGTGTTCATTGGAAAGACTGATGCTGAAGCTGAATCTCCAATACTTTGGCCACCTGAAGCAAAGAGCTGACTCATTTGAAAGAACCCTGATGCTGGGAAAGATTGAAGGCAGGAAGAGAAGGGGATGACAGAGGATGAGATGGTTGGATGGCATCACTGACTCAGTGGACATGAGTCTGGATAAACCCCGGGAGTTGGTCATGGGAGGCCTGGCAGTCTATGGGGTCCAAAGTGGTGCAGTCTATGGGGTGGCAAAGAGTAGGGCATGGCTGAGTGACTGAATTGAACTGATGGATAGATGCTTGTACCTGCAGTGGTTAGAATTACAGAAAAGGAACCATAAGCTTAGGGCACCAGACAATCTGCATGCCTGCCCTTTGCTCTAGAAGGACATACTGCCTATATCATCTCCCAAGGAAATTAAAAATAGACTTACTGGAAAGGTTTATCTGGAGCAAAGGGCAATCAGCAGCATTGAATGATATCTGTGGTGCAGATTATATTACTAGTGTGTCTTCATTCTTTTTCATCAAATTTCTATGGCTACACTATTGGGACCAAAGTGCAAAATGAGTTTTTCTCTTTTTATTTATTTTAATTAAAATCAGTTTTTTCATTGTTTGGTTTTTGTTAATGGGAGTTTCTACTCTGACAAACTTTAGTGTGCTGGAAATCCAGTCTTAGACCTATTGATTTACAAGTCGTGTCTGTTTATTTCTACCATTTTAAGTATTCAACTTTATAAATGGGTTCACCTTTGCTAGTACACGTTTTGTTCTCCAGGTATCCTCTAGCTCCTTGCTTTTATTGACTGATACATACTATGGTCAACCATTATCTATGCCAACTTAGCTTCTATTAACTGGCATGAATCAAACTCCCTGAAAATGAAAGTCACTCAGTTGTGCCCAACTCTTTGCAACCCCATGGACTGTAGCCCGCCAGGCTCCTCTGTCCGTGGGATTCTCCAGGCAAGAAGACTGGAGTGGGTTGCCCTGCCCTCCTCCAGAGGATATTCCCAACCCAGAGTTTGAACCCGGGTCTCCTGCATTGCAGGCAACCCAGAGATTCTTCACCATGTGAGCCACCAGGAAAGCCCAAACTCCCTGAGGCCTGTGACTTATCATCTTGGAACCGTATAGTTCCTTTGTTTTAGTCCCAGGTTTCCTCCCTGTTTCTGCTGATTTTGTATTTGTTTCATTTTTCATTGTGGCTATGCCTTTAATTATTATAAAGTGTACCTCTCAAATGTCTTATTTGTGATGTTGAGATAAAACAGAATTTAAGATCAGTGCTGACAGTCCATTTTGACTAGAATTTTGTTTTACTACTTTAGGAAAAAAGCATAGTTTCCCACTTTGGGTGGAAAAAACTTAAGATCATCATCTCATTAGTCATGATGATGTAATTATTATAAATTGAGCATAAAATTATACATAAATAAATATGCTAACTAATCTCCTTCAGTAAAACACTATTGAAAGCACTATTTAATGAAATCCTTTCAAATGTTAAATATCATCCTTGCATTTCTTTTTATATTATTTGTGATTTTCCTTTGTTTAAAACAGAAACTCCATTGATTTAGGATTATCTATTCAAATGTTAATCCATAAGCAGATATATAGTGATTAATTTGCACATGGCTAGCAGCATGCTAAATGAGAGCAATTAACACATGCACACAACACACACTCAGATTACTCAAGAAACTTCAGAATTGCTTACATTAAAGCAATGTAAATTTCCTGGTTGTTACAAAATAGGCAGATCAGGAATATCATAATCGTGCATCATTTTTACAGATACCAATGGCTTTAATTTTCCCTTTGTCAAAATATCAACCGTGGTTATAAGACCCAAACTTTGAGGCTAAAATATTTCTATTTCTAGATAATACAAAAGACGAGCAAAGATAGGGTCATATAATTTCTGTATCATTTTGCAAAATATATATATATACATACATATATATGTGTGTGTTTATATATATATACATATATATATATACACTACAGCAACCCATCCTTCATTTTGAATCATTGGTCTCTGGATCCTTCACTATTTCCTTTTCCTCTTAAACCCATCAAATTTACTAAGTGTTAGCAATTCCCCCACAATACTGCCTTGAAAATGATTTTCAATCATTGAAACAAGTGACTTTTTCAATGAGTGTAAATTTTACTACAAATCTTGTCCCCTAAGGACTTGTTTTGTTTAATACTTTATAGGAATATTTAATTTGTCTAATAGGAAAATAAATGATGTGTCTCTTCTATTGAAATTTATATAGAAATACTTATAGTATGTTTTGATGTTCATTATCTCTGATGTGAGGCTATTATCAATGCAGAAAATCAGAGAAATATGCCAAATATAATTTTTCAAGCTTTTAGCTTGCTTTCCTTTGTTAGTGTCTATTCATGAAAGATCTCAGGCAACAAAAGACAGTATGTTCCAGAGACAATAAAAGATAATTCAACAGATTAGTTAACTTTATGTAGATGTGGGTACATCATGAAAAATTCTGCATCATGTCAAAGACTGCTGTCTATTTGCAAACATTACACCTGAAATCTTGAAAGTCCTCCATTTAAGTATGATTTCCTCAATCAAGCAAAATTGAGGTCTTTTAGGAGGAAAACAAATGAAAGAAAAGGTTTAGATGAGATTGGCATCACTTTTACCTAGAATGATTTGATTACATATGCTCACATATTCTGACAGGTTTTATCTAGAGGTACATGAGCATCATTTGACAGTTTAACATTATGAAACAATACAAAGTACAGGCATGCTCTTTATATTCAGCACACACACATGCAGATCTTGTTGGTGTAACACTTTAGGAATCTGAAATCATCAAGATATTGTTTTGTTGTCTTACTTCCTTGCAAGCAAGAATTCAAATTATGTGAAATAGCATTATCTATATAGTCCATGAATAATTTTAGAGCTCTTTGTTAGGCCTGTTGAACTTGAATCAGCTTTTTGTTGGTGTCTTACACAATCAAATACAATAAGTGCTTGTTTCCACACTAATCAATAAATGCTACATAGCATTATCTGGATACAAATGAGACCTCTCATAGTTTGCATGTGCTTTTAGGTACTCAAGTGTAGTAGATAATTGTTGAAATTTTAAAAAAACAAAAATAAAAACAACTATATATGATCTATCTATAGATGCAAACTATATAAATGTAATATTTAATAATACAAAAAGAAGAAATCAGAATTGGTCAGAACTGTGGTGGCCAGTTCATTTTATTATTTAGATGTACTACAGTCAAATTAGTTAAGTAAAATTCCAGAATAATAAAAATAGCAAGTGACTAATTATAAAAATAGCAATATTTAATGATCTCTTCATGCAGGGTTTGATATAGCACAGGCCAGAGAATAATGAAATGAAAGCAGAAACCATTAACTAATCAATTTGGAACAAATTCAGTTGGATTTCACAATATGTGGTTTATAACTACAGCTCTACATATATACTGGAAGCCAATTCTGTGTGTAGGTTTTTAATAATTAAGAAAATTTGAAGACATCAATTCAATACATTTCTGAAGCAAATATAAATTAATTTCTAGGTATCATCAAATGAGTATTACAGACTAAAAAGGCAGCATAACTGAGACAGATAATTTTATATGTCAACACAACTGAGTAATGTTGCCCAAATATGTGGTCAAAGATCATTGGAGATGGATGTTTCTATAAGGGTGATTTTGGGGGAATGAGAGTACCATTAAAATAGGTAAAGTAGATTACCCTCCATGTTATACGTGGGCCTTATCCAACCAATTGAAGGCTTTAATAGAAAAAAGACTGACCTACCTTGAGAAAGAACGAATTCTGCCAGGAGACTATATTTAGACTCAAGCTGTGACTATTCCTTGGGTCTCCAGCTTGCCAACCTACCCTACAGATTTTGGATTTCTTAAACTTGCACAATCTTATGAGCCAATTCCTCAAATAAATGTCTTACACACACACACACACACACACACACACACACACACACACATATCCTGTTGGCTCTGTTTTTTGGAAAACTAATAATGATTTTGGTTTGACTGATACAGGTCTGGAAAGACTAGGTTTAATACAGATGAGAAAGACCCAGAGGGATGGGGTGGAGAGGGAGGTGGGAGGGGGGACTGGGATGGGGAATACATGTAAATCCATGGCTAATTCATTTCAATGTATGACAAAAACCACTGGGGGAAAAAAAAAGTCCATTAACTTTTTCTAAAGCTGAAAAAAGAAATAAAATAAAATAAAGTGAATAAAGGATATAAAATTACAAAAAAAAAAAAAAAAAGAAAGAAAGAAGGGTGCTTCTGTAATGAATACCAAAATATGTGGAACTGGATAATGGGTAGGAGGTGGGAAGTGTTTTGAGGTGCACATTAGAAAAAAAAGCCTAGACTTGGAGAAGTTGTTAGTAGAAATGTGGATGTTAAAAGTTCTTATAGTGAGGTCTCAGATGGAAATGAGGAATATGTTATTTCACACTGGATGAAAAGTGAGCTTTGTTATAAAGTGACAAAAAATTGAATCGTGTTCTAGTGTTTTGTGGAAGGTAGAATTTGTAAGAGATGAACTTGGATAGTTAGCAATGTGAAATTTTAACAAGAAGAATTTAGTATGTGTTGAAGGTTCTGTCTGAGTTTTCCTTACTGCTTATATTAATAGTGAAATATGAGAGGAGAATTATAAATTCAAGAAAAAAAAATAAACTTAAGTGAAAGGGAGCCAGAACTGAAAACTTTTGGAAATTCTCAACTATCCATATTGCAAAAAATGAGAAACTGTGTTCTGGCAAGAATACCAAGGGGGTGGCTGCACAATCATTTAATATAGAAATCATAGATTTAATTAGCTATATCAGCAGAAATCAGGACTTCCCCGATGGCTCAGAGTGTAAAGCATCTGCTTACAATGTGGGAGACCCGGTTCAAGAAGATCCTTTGGAGAAAGAAATGACAACCTACTCCAGTACTCTTGCCTAGAAAATCCCATGGATGGAGGAGCCTGGTAGGTCCATGGGGTCACAAAGAGTCGGACATGACTGAGCAACTTCACTTTCACTTTCTTTAGCAGAAACCAAGAACAGAGATGGGAAATCAAGAACAGAGATGGGGTTATACCAGAACTAGAGGAAACACTGCCAGCTTGGATGGAAGGGGACAAGATAGGGCAAAATGAAGGAAGGTTGCTGGACTTTTGAGATTCTATGGTATGAGACTATAGAGCTATCCAAGAAAATGAAGACGACCCTTAAATTGATCTGTATTAGCAAGCCCGCTATTGCCACCACAGAACCAGAAGGCGTAGGTCCAACTCAAGGCTGAATCCTGAGTTCCTGAGAGCAGGGCCACCTCAGGAACAAATTTCAGCAGGCTGCTGCTCCAGTGGGTCTAGAAGTGGGAGTACCATTCTGGGGGCTGATAATTCTCCATCATTAAAATTGTATGGAACTCGCCTTATTGGGGTTTACATTTGTTTGATTCCTGTGACCCTTTTACTCTTTCCAGTTTATCCTTTTTGGAAAGGGAATATCTGTCTTAAGCCCTTCCTACCACTTATTTTGGAAGCAGATAAATTGCCTGGTTTTACAGGTTCACAGCTGAGACAGGAATTAATGCAGAATTGATGCTTTCAAACGGTGGTGCTGAGAAGACTCTTTAGAGTCCCTTAGACTATGAAGAGATCACACCAGTCCATCCTAAAGGAAATCAACCCTGAATCCTCTTTGGAAGGACTGAGGCTAAGCTCCAATACTTTGGCCACCTGATGCGTAGAGTTGATTCATTAGAAAAGACCCTGATGCTGGAAAAGATTGAAGGCAGAAGGAGAAGGGGATGACAGAGGATGAGATGGGATGGCATCACCGATGCAATGGACATGAACCTGGGCAAACTCCAGGAGATGGTGGGGGACAGGGAGGCCTGGTGTGCTGCAGTCCACGGGATTGTGAAGGGTCGGACACAGCTTGGTGACTGAACAACAGCAATTGGGAGAGACATTTTCCTCAGGGTGAAAGTAGTGAACGCTCAGTCATGTCCGACCCTCTGCGACCCCATGGACTATACAGTCCATGGAATTCTCCAGGCCAGAATACTGGAGTGGGCAGCTGTTTACTTTTCCAGGGGATCTTCCTGACCCATGAATCAAACTGGGATCTCCTGTATTGCAGGCAGACTCTTTACCCGCTGAGCTACCAGGGAAGCCTCAGAGTGAATCACATCTCAAATCTCAACTATACTTTGACTTAGATGAGATTTAGAACTTGGAGGTGATGCTGAATTAAGACATGAGTTGTTAGAGTGGGGGTAGATGTAACTGAGGAGGAGATAAATTTTGGAGCTCAAGACTCCAGAGTACTGTGGGTTATCACATCCCCCAAATCCAGAGTACTGTGAGCTAAACACCTCCCCAAAGGTATTAAGTTAATACCTTAATCCCCAGTACCTCAGAATGTAACCGTTTAGGAGAAGTATCCTTTAAAGTTACGTTAATAAATAAGGCTACTAAGATGAGCTCTTATTTCAACCTGGTGTTCTTCTAAGAGGAGATTTTGACATGCATAAACAGAGGCACCAGGAATATGAACCAAAAGAGAAAAGATCATGTGAGAACTCCACAAGGATGTAGCCGTCCGCAAGCTGAGGAGGGGGGGACCTTAGAAGAAGCCAAATCTGCCAGCTCCTTGATCTTGGACTTTTCTAGGCACGGAAACAGTACATAAATGTCTTTTAAACTACCAGTCTGTTATGTTTGGGGATAGCAACCCTAGAAAGCTAATAAAATCACCATAACATTACCTGATGGTCAATAGAAACTCAATAACTTTCAAAAGTGTCTTGATATCAGGATTCACTTGCTGGAAACAGTCAATGAGGAAGACTTAAAACTACAGACATGATTATATTAAAATTCTTCTGGTTGAGTCTCTGAACATGCTCATATACTTAAATCAGAAAGCTCTAAAATTAGCTTATACTCTCTAGGAATTTGAAGTAATGTAAGAAAGTATGCATTTACACAAATGATTGCAAGCTAAATAAAGTCATAGCCTTGAGTAGTAGCATTCACCGTGGGGGAGTGTAAGAAATTATTATAGAGGCATTGGCTTCACTGCAGTACACCCCTGACGTGTGAGACGGGCATTGCTGAGGAAAACAACGCTCTCTTCATAAAGCATCGCTTGAGAAGTGTACAAAAACATTAAAAAAGAGTGCATTACCCATTCACTCACACAGCACAGAATTTCTAAGATTCCTCAGAATAAGTTTTTTGTTAGAGGAAAATATTTCCTCTTCCCTTACCCTGTGAGTCACATAATTGGACAAGCTCTCTCTGTAAGTCTTCTAGGGGATACTCAAAAAGAATTATCTTCCTGTGGAATTTGCCACAGGGATTTTATATATCTCATCAAACTTTAAAATTATTTTGGCAGCTGATGGGGAGAGCGTGTAAATGAGAGCACAAAGTCGAATATTTCAAAAGATCAGGTCATTCTAGTCAGAAAGTAAGAAAACTGCAGATACTTAACTTCTTATGAGGCAGTTAGATAAATTCAGTTAAATAACTCTCCTAATGCAGTCTTCTTAATGTTCTTTAAATGCATTTCTTCTTTCTTATGTTGTTATTCCCCTAGTTCATGTTTTTATATCATAATCTTACTATTTCCATAGTCTCATTAATTTTATAATATTTACACAGACATATTTAAGACATCTTAATACTTACCCTATCAAATTTTACATTTATCACTGATCATATATATAATATATTGGAAACTACATAAAGTGAAGTGAAGTCGCTCAGTCGTGTCCGACTCTTTGCGACCCCATGGACTGTAGCCTACCAGGCTCCTCCATTCATGGGATTTTGCAGGCAAGAGGACTGGAATAGGTTGCCACTTCCTTCTCCAGGGGATCTTCCTGACCCAGGGATTGAACCCAGGTCTCCCGCATTGCAGGTAGACACTTTACCGTCTGAGCCACCATGGTAATTTTAAATGAGCTTTATCTTTCTCAAGCTCAGCTCCTCACTGGAGAAAATGTGAAAGAAAAGACTAGAGGGTGTGAGGTGGAACTAATACTTGTCAAATAAGACTAATATTCGAAAGGGGATATGTGGCATTTTACTGATGAGATTTATTTTAAGTGACTAAAAAATATTGGGGCTCAAAAATTGAGATAAATCATATTTCACGGATGATTAATAGAATCATGGATTTGTTTTGAAAGGGAAAATATGAAGTTATTTTTGTAGACTACTTGTGAAAATAAAAATGCTGTGGAGTTTTTTGTAGGGTTTTTCAGTAGGCAATTGAAATAGAACTCAGGAGGCCTATGGTGTAAAAGGAGACTCATTACTTTAAGGTTATAGTTGAAACACAAAGCCAATAAGCTCCCTAAAAGAAAAGACAAAAAAAAATTATCTGGACTTAAGGGCACATATGCATTAGTGATAGATTTTATTCTCTTGGGCTCCAAACTCAGTGCAGATGGTAATTGCGACCATGAAATTAAAATATGCTTGCTCCTTGGAAGAAAAACTATGACAGACCTAGACAGTGTATTAAAAAGCAGAGATATCACTTTGCCAACAAAAGTCCAGAGTGCCAAAGTTATGGTTTTTTCAGTAGTCATGTACAGATGTGAGAGTTGGACTATAAAGAAGGCTGTGTGTCAAAGAATTGATCCTTTTGAACTGTGGTGTTGGAGAAGACTCCTGAGAGTCCCTTGGATGGCAAGGAGATCCAACAAGTCAATCCTAAGGGAAATCAGCCCTGAATATTCATTGGAAGGACTGATGCTGAAGCTGAAACTGCAATACTTTGGCCACCTAATGAGAAGAGCTGACTCATTGGAAGAGACCCTGATGCTGGGAAAGATTGAAGGCAGAAGGAGTAGGGGGCGTAGAGGATGAGATGGTTGGATGGCATCAGCAACTCGATGGACATGAATTTGAGCAAACTCCTGGAGATAGTGAAGGACAGGGAAGTCTGGTGTGCTGCAGTCCATGGGGTCACGAAGGGTCTGACACAACTGTGTGACTGATCAACAATGCATTCGTGACTATCGAGGAAGAAGTGGAAGCATAGCCTGTACCATCTGCGTTTCTTTATCGTGTTTACAAAAGAAAAGCTCACTGAAATGGGGTAACAATATGATTATTCCCAACTTCCAGAAGCAGATAAACTACCAAAATTGTGTGATCAGTGCTATAATGTGCTGCAAAATTGTCTTAGAGTGGTAAATATTCCAATGGATTGTACAATTAACAGGAAAATGACAAAGTTCAAGAAAGCAGAAACTGTGTCTTTGTAGTGATCTATTTTTAAAAGAATAAAGCGAAATTCTTTAGTCTAATTTGCCGAAGTAGAAAGCAAAATAAGTTCGTAGATGATAAAATATTCAAGGTTTTCTGCTTTTCTTGGGAGATGAATTATACCCTCAAGGTTTAGAGAAGGAACACCCAATTAGCTACAAAATACAGTGTTTTATCTACAATTTTAAGGATGCACAAAGCCACCAGGCATATTAAAAAGCTGCACCTTTTTCTAGAATTTTCTCCACAGTTACATACATTTAAAAAATGTTTTGTTGTTAATAAAGCAACATATCCTTATTCAAAAATTTTCAAAAATTAAAGATAGTAAAACAAATACTATAATTTCTTATTATTCATTAAGAGTGTCCACTTAAAATAATTAGCAAAGTATGAATTAATGTGTACCTTTGAGTGATTTTGTAGCAGGACTCTAATGATTTGAATACTCTCTCAATTTATGAAAACAGTAACAGATCTTTGCTAAATGACTAAACAGATAATAAAAAAATAGCTATAAATTATTAAATATATATTATGCTTAGTGAGGGACTATGTTAGCTATAATATGTTTAGATATAAATATATTAATGTAAATTAAATAATGTAAACTAATGACATATATGGCAATTTTGGTATTTTAAAATTGCTTTATATAGATAATTTTAGAATTTACCTTAAATTATTTTATTCATAACTTTTTGGACAAAAATATAAAATCTTTAATAATTTATAAGACCTTCTGTCTAAAAAAAAATCCATGATTATTTAAGTTAGATTATCAGTGCTGTATTTCATGGGTTATTTTTGTTACCAGCTTCTGAAAATACTCATAGATCCTCTTATTCACATGAAATAACCTTGTGTTGACAGCCTAATAATACTGAAAAAAAAAAGCTTTTAAAATAATATCAATTTTCCATAATACATCATGCATGGTGCAAGATAATCAGTCACTCTACAAAACAATTTTTGATCATAATCTTTTCCCTCTCATACCTTTTCCAAGTTGATGCATCATCAAAGCATTATTTTTTTCTTGTAAGTTTCGAAAAAGAAGAATTAAAAAAATCTTGTGACCTTCTCTGCAATTGGCTGAAACTTTCAGGGGTTTCATTCAGGTCTCCATTAGTGGAAAGTGGTTTTAGCTAGCTGTTCTCAAGATTTCAGTCAATTACCAGCTTTTATCTTGTTGTTATCATAAAGGGCCATTTCTTTCCTTAAATGGTCAATTAAGTTCATGAAAATAAATGGTGAGGAATATACAATTTGTTAGCCGTTCTGTCAGGAGTACTGGTCTCGGGGAAAAAGATTTCAGAGGATTTCTTAATGAATAGAAATAGCTTTCATCAGACTAGATGTTTGTTCGCAGTTCTGTTTTCTCTGGCCACAATTCACAGTTAACAACGCAGTAATTGAGTATTTGAAAGCTCTTAAAATACCCACCATATACTTAAAGAAGAGTCCCATGTTTTTGCTTAACTACTCCACTTTTTTCCGTTTGTATAAAGTGCATTTTAGAATCAATGGAGGCAGTAGGTTTTACTTGAAAAGCATCAGGAAAGGTTCATTTTTCTTACCTGGGAAAATAGAATAAAAGGAACAAGGATTTGGAGAAAATTAATCAAGTAGGATACACTTTAAGTAGACAGAAATGGTACAGCAATGAATATAAAACTTGAAAATATAAGAGAAAATGATGGACAGCGGACTGAATTTCCATAATTATATAACATTGTTGGTGCTCAGAACAAGATTGCAGGCTTCAATAGTGCTGCATTCATTTCCTTATTTTTGATTAATTCCTACTTTGGTTCTTAAAGTAAAAGTTCTTACCATTTGCCACACCATTCTAGGCCCAATGGATATTGTAGTATTAATAATTAGGCAAAACCATGTAAGTTATTTCTGGTTATGTGGCATCTTCCAGTGTAGACTGGGAAATGCATCCTATAAAAGGGAATTTTGACTAGCATCTTTCTGGGTTATGAGTAAATGCTGAATGGTTAGTAGTAAATCCATAAAGAAAAAATAAACTGTGTATTTTTTGTTTGTTTCATTATTGCAAATATTTTCTCTACAAATATTTTAACTAAAGAAACTTGTGACACATTCTCTCTCCTAGCAAAAGTATTCAATGCAGTGTCAAAGAAAATTTATGGAAAGAATAAAATCACTTCACCAAAATGATTTTTCATCCCTCCCTTTGCATTTGAAAACCAGAAGTTAGGAGATTGCTCGGCCCCTGTGAGTGTTTCTGGGTGTCAGCTTGTCCAGGCCACCATACACAGATATAAATGTCACTCTGAAGATACCTTTTAGATGATAATTAACGTTTAAATCAGTACTTTGAGTAAAGCAGATCATCCTCCATATGGGTGGACCTCATTCAATCAGTTGATGACTTTAAAGGAATAAAGACTGACCTCTTCTGAGAAAGAAAGAATTCTGCCTTTGAGACTGAGCTACAACGTCAACTCCCCCCTGGATCTCTAGCCCACCAGCTGGCTCTGAAAACTTTGGACTTGCCAAACCCCACATGTAAGCCAATTGCATACATGTGTATATACACATACATATATACACACATACATTCACACAGGTCTCCTTGTCTCTGTTTCCCTGGAGAGTCCTAACAGATTTTTACAAAGGTGGTGGTACAACAACCAACGTTAAAAATATCACTGGGCGTGTGTGTGTATGTTAGCTGCGTAGCCATGTCCAACTCTTTGCGACCCCATGGACTATAGCACCACAGGTTCCTCTTCCATGGGATTTCCCAGGCAAGAATACTGGAGTGGTTTCCATTTCCTTCTCCAGGGGATCTTCCTGGCCCAGGGATGGAACCTGCGTCTCCTGCATTGCAGGCAGATTCTTTACCATCTGAGCTGTAGGGAAGTCCCCCCTTTCCTTCTCCAGGGGATCTTCCTGGCCCAGGGATGGAACCTGTGTCTCCTGCATTGCAGGCAGATTCTTTACCATCTGAGCTATAGGGAAGTCCCCCCTTTCCTTCTCCAGGGGATCTTCCTGACCCAGGGATCAAACCGTGTCTCTCAAGTCTCCTGCATTGGCAGGTGGACTCTACCACTATCACCATCTGGGAAGCCCTCTGAAACCACAGAGCTGTTTCCAAAGCAGACTCCTGCTCATGACACTCTTGGCTACAGAAGCAGACACACGCCAGGGCCCTCCAGCTCTGCACACTCCTCCAAGGCCACACAGGAGCAGGCATTTGATCCCTGCTCCGTGGGAGGGGGGCAGCCTGAGGGCTCCCAAGGGCAGACCTGGAGAGCGTGGCAGGAGGAGGGTCTCCTGGGGAGAGACCATGCATCCTGCCAAAGCAGGCCCAAGTGCAAAGCTTGCTGGCCTAGAGCCGTAGACCCGGGCTTCCAGAGCCGCCTCCCCAAAGCCGAGGGTCACTCTGAGGGCCCCACCTGGTGCATCCCCCTGTCGCCTCCCTCAGTAGACACAGGAGCCGGCTCTCCAGGGAGTCTTGATGCAAATAGACACTCAAGGTAATGAGACTCTGTTTGCAATTTATAGTAGAAAAGCATCTAACTCATATAAGTGCAATGAGTTCAAATACATATCAAGACATCTTTGATACCCTCACGTGAAGAGTATACAGATACATGTGAACATGTGTTACCAACTTTTGCAACAGTCTTGAAAAGTAGATAATCACTGGATGATATCACTCAATGAGTTTGTGTAACTAATACATTTGTTTAGAAGCACAAATACAGTAACAGCAGAAGGTGACTATTTTCTCCAAGGAAATTAAGTTAACTGCATCTTTCTTCTTTTAATTTTATTTTGGCTCCAATGACCTGGTCTTCTGAAGTATTCAGCTTTATACCAGATTTCTCATTTGTACATTCTCCTCATCATCTGCCAAATATTTCCCTGAGCAAAAAATGTGAAAATTTGTTCTGCATTAACTTTTCTCAAATGTGTAAAATGATCATGGCCACAACTACTGACACTTAGTCAACTGTAGACAAAATGCCAAAAATTCAACTCTTTATCTTTAAACGTGTTACTGTTGCAGAGATTTTCTCTCTCAAAGATATAAGGTTCCAATAAACAGCAATTGGTTGATTAATAATGGACCAACATAATCAATATAAATGGTTTCAAAGTAATGCAATTACACTTTTCATTGCAAATGTTGCCTACATTTCTTTTACAAACTAGTTTCATATCCTTTTATGAAATTTTGCCAACTAGGATATTTGTGTGGGTAAAACTGAGAGACAGAAAAATAAAAATAGGAGTCATAAGTGGAAGTTGACAAATATTATACGTAAAGTAGGGAATGATTCAATCTTCACCAGCAATGATATCTCTCCAAGTTGAAGATTGTGCCTTTAACTCTCCTTTTTATATTTAGGATCTAAAGGATTGCTTCAAATATCATGGAAAAATAATTATTTGTTAAATAAACTCATAGGAAGAATAATTAAGAAAAATCAAATTTACTACCACAACCCATAGTCTACTTTAAATTCAGAAGTTATTTAAGTAATCTAAATAACTTTTAGCTGAAAGTATAAGAGCCTTCCCATTTATTAAAGCATTTGCTCTTATATACAGAAAATAAAACATCCTTCTACAATATCCTGGTACAATACCACTAAATTATTCCCAGTCTGTTAAAGACTTAGCCTGGCAAAATGTAGAAAATGCTACAGTTTAGATATATGAACAGAAAGGGTAAAAGAAAAATAACAATATTTCATAAGTTGACTAGCCATCCAAAACTCAAAAATATCAAAATCTAAGTTTCAGAAGTAAACAATGACTGTCTTTCATTTATTCTTCTTCTAATTTAGATTGATTTTTATTATTGGCTTCACTTTAGTAAATCAATGTTAGTAGTTCTCAATAAAGTAAGACAGAGTCCTAAGAGAAAATAGATTTTTAAAATAAATTTTTATAAATTTTGCCATAAAGCCTAATGATTTTAATGTCTACTAGGAACTAAGTTTCTATTTTCTATTTGCCAAGCAGATTTAAAACAAGAGAATTAATATAATGGAAGCCAAGCATTCATTTCTGACATTTTTAATTTGGTTGCTTTGATTCATTTTTTAAAAATTGGTTTTCCTTATTTCACACACCCACAGAAAGATTTGAAGACACATATTCATGACCCAACAATATTAATTTAACTTTTGTTTTACAATGTTTATATTTTTGGTTTCATTCTATTTATTATTCTGTCTAAAAAGACTGAGGCTTTCATCTAGACACTTGTAGTATCCAGGTCAAATGATCTTGACAGTACTCTGAAGATGGGATTTTTGTATTTTAAAATATTTACATAAAAGCTTCTCATTACAGGCAAAACACATGGTACATTTTATACACAACAAAGGCTCACTAAATCTATATTCATAAACAATTGCAAATTAAAAGTGGAAAAGAAACATTTTAATGAGTTTAGTTACAAAGCTGTAATAACTAAAATAATAAATGTTTCCTTGTTTCTACTCATTTTTCTTTTTAATAATTTTTAATTATAAGGATGTTGATTTTTAAAAAGTGACAAACTTTTCCATGTGTGCTTTCTGTTAAAAATAAGGAATATTTTATATATATAAGGAATGTTTCATTATGTAAACACAGAACCTAAAAAGGGAGCTAAATATTTAGCTCCATTCCCACTCCATCACTCTAATCTGATGTTTCATTAAGGGAAAAATAATCACACTGAAAACTAAGGAAGGAGTTGAGGGAAAAGGACATTGAGGGAAAAAAAAAATATAAAGTTCAATACCTGGCAATGCAAATTTATGGAACAGAAATTAGCAAAACTGTAATATATTTATTCATTCAAAACATTATTTTCCAATAAAATATACATATTTTAGCTTAAAAAGTTACCTACCATAAAGCAAAATTAAAGATTTTTAAATGAGACCGAAGAAAAATGATAGAAAAATACAATGAATCAATGAACAAACATTTGGTTATTAAAAAATTGGTACTACTATATACTTGCTAGTGCTGGTTCAAAAATAAGGGTCAAATCTGGTTAGCAGCCAATACTAACTGAACGTTCTATAGCCAACGCTATAGAACATAATAGGATCATTTATTACTAAAAGTGAAAGTTATTCAGGCATGTCCAACTCTTTGCGACCCCATGCACTATATGGTCCATGGAGTTCCTCACACCGGAATACTGAAGTGGGTAGCCTTTCCCTTCTCCAGGGGATTTTCCTAACTCAGGGATGGAACCCAGGCCTCCCACATTGCAGGCTAATTCTGCACCAGCTGAGACACAAGGGAAGCCCATTTATTACTAATGCACCTGTTAATTAACAATAGACAAGAATCTCTGTGTTCCAAGATCCTTAATAGATTCTTTGATCCATAGTTAAAACATCTAGAACCATATCTTAAGAAAATAATAAGAAATGTGAAATGATACTAACATTTTAAAACTCTTTATCAATTTGTCCTTTGTCATAGTAAAATATTGGATAAAATGTTACATTTCGCAAAAAGAAAAAGGGCTAAATGCACTTTGGCTTAGCCACATGATGCAACATAATGAAAACATATTGATACATAAAGTACCAAAAGGTTTAGAAAAAAAAAAAAAGTGAAAAGTATATTGTTCAGGACCCCATGATTCCGGCTAGCTAAAGCGATTCACTTGAATGACTCAGACAACTCAATGAGTTACGTAAAGTTCATTACAAGGATACAATGATGCAACAGCAAGAATAATATTGCATTACCCTGCTACGACTGCAATAACAAAATGCTGTAAAGTAGCTGACTTAAACAACAGAAATTTATTTTCTCACAGCTCTGGAAGTCGAAAGTCCAAGATCAAAGTGCAGCCAAAGTTTGTTTTTCCTAGTCTCTTTCATTGCCTTGCCAATGGCTGTGTTCTCCAGATGCCCACATGGAGCTATTTTTCCTGTGTGCACACAGCCCTAGTGTCTATTTTACTTCTTATGTCCTTACATTGGCCTTACTGGATTAGGATACATTCCCATAACCTTAATTAATACGAGTTACACCTTTAAAGGCTCATCTGGATCATTTCATGAACAGAGGAGCCTGGTGGGCTTCAGTCTATGGGGTGACAAAGAGTTGGACACGAGTAAGGCACCCACGCACACACACACACACACACACACACACACACACACATCTTCAAGTGCAGCCGTATTCTGGGGTACTGAGGGTTAGGATTGTAACATGTGAATTGTGAGGGACATGATTCAGCTCACAAAACACATATGCGAGGTGAAGGTTTGAGAGGATAGGTTTGTGAAGCTTTTTCTTCACGTGGTTCACGTGCATTCACTTTTCCCTCCAGTTGTAAATCATCCCACTGGGGAAGTCCCTTGGCTCTTAGCGTGCTGAGTTTTTAAGAGACCCAAGAACACAGCTATGGGTGAACACCAAACCAAATACCGGTTGCCTATCATGACTCTTACTGTGTATTTTCAACAATGCTCAGAGCCTAGTACATCCTGGTCCACTGCTTCAGATACACAGAAACATTTCCTCATCAGTGGTTTTGTGAACATTCCAGAACTTTCTTTCTCAGAGTTCAGCCAAGGGTCTCTACCATGGTTTTAGACATTACCACTGATAGGCAGGAACTGGAAAAAGACAGACCTGCTCTCATAAAATGTACAGGTTTTTCTTTTTTTAATCTTAAATATAGAAAAGAGCTTTAAAATAGAGGATTAGAGAGAAGACTTAAATTTTATAAAATATCCACATGGTTTTCTATGGATGGTGAGATGATTTTTATGCTGCTATAATGTAATATCTAAATTTTGCATACAGAAGATAAATGACTGCTTATTCAGAAAATATTTACTTTTAAAATATTAAGTAAACATTCAAAAATGGTAAAATGTTAACATTCAACACCAAACTTCATAGATATTCTTTTTCTAGTCTTTACCTGTGTTTAAGGAATCTAGTATCTTTCTCTTCCTTACAAGTCCCTTCACCATTTTTTTTTTTCCCTTGACCTTTATCTGTATGGGTCCCAAGATGATGCCTGATCCTACATGTTTTCAACCTTTCCCTTTCATGTAAATCACAATCATGAGTAGCAACTGGTCTTATTTTCTTGATTTACATGAAGAGTTTTGCCTTCCCTAAAATGACTATTCTCACTAACGTACCAGTATGCCTGAATATGATTTAAAAACTATTTTTTGAGTGAGAAACATTATATGGAAACATGAATGTAATCAAAAGAGATAATTATTTGCTGCCCTAAAGAAATGTACATTGAAGAGTACATATTTGAGGAGATATGTGGACTCCAGGCTTATTTCTGCCACTTACCCTGTCCTAGCTAGGTGTAAATCATTGAGAAAAATAGAGCTGGTTTTGCCTCCTCTATTTCCTGTTATTTCAACAAGGACTGACTCTTAAAAGAGGAGACAGGGAGAAAAGTGAATCCGCTCTATTGACAGCGCCTGTGAATTGATTTGGCAATCAGGAAAGCCTGGTGCTTTTACTGACCTGGGTCTAGAAAAGTGTAGCGTTGCCACAGTGTTAAAGGACTTTCACAATCACACATCACCTGTGTGCTAACGGAGGGACCCTTCAATACAACACAGAGGTCAGTACAGGACACCTCCCTTGCCTGTCCATCCCCTTCACTCTCAATGCACATGGAGTGCTCCAGTCTTGACAGATCTCTGTTCTCTGTGTGTTTCATCCTTCTCTCAGTTCTATGGTTTGTACTATGTTGTCTAGAATTCCTTAGAATTCACTGGGTGCATTCTCAAGTTAGGCCAGATATTCTTTTCTCCCTGCAGACTTCTGCAGTATCTCCCATCCCTTGTCCCAGTGAAGATCATCTTTGTGCACGCTTAGAAGGCACTGTTCCACTGCACCATTAACTATAACACATTGCAAATCTATAGTTCAGTTCCTAATAATTACTCGAGGTCCAGGACCTTGTTTTAGTATTTCCCTATCTCCAATGCCCAACATGGAGTCAGCTGTATACACTACGTGCTGTAAGATGTTAGTTACTCCATGAATATATGGAAGCAGGTTTACTTATAAACATTCCATCATGACAACTAACAGATGTCAAGCAATAAGCAAATAAGGATTCTGATGTCAGGACCAGATGAGACAAAGGAGGCTTCTGAACTTCCCTCTTCCCATGGATACACTGAATGTTCAGCTACCGATAGAGCAGTTCCTTCTGAGAGAAAGCCCAGAAAACAGCTAAGTGCCTCCCCGACACTGGGCCAAAGAGAGAACATCCACACTGAAATGAATGGGAAAGGCTGAAGCACACTCTTGCCGTAAACCCTAACCCTGGCACAGCACTGTTAAATCAGAAGGGGAACCCCAACCCCCAACTGACCTCAGAGGGTTGAAGGGTGTGGACCACACACCCAGTACCTGAACTTTTAAGAACCCCACCCGAGAAATGGGGTCCCAAGCCATCAAGCTCTAAAAGCCAACAGGGCTTATGTTCTGAGCCCCGCAGAAGCAGCTCTTAATGGACATGTAAGTACTCACCATGGCCATTCCTATTTGTGCTTAGGAAAGAAGGAGCAGACACAAATGGCCACTCCCCGCTTTTTATTCCTGAAAGTGGTTTGACTGCATGCTTTATCAATTGTGGTCTGAGGTTCCGGCTTCCAAAGGCTGACTGATCCTCTCTAGCATCCTAGAGAGCTGATGGGCTCTTCCTCTGCCTTCTATCTTTGGCTCATATGACAGTAAAACCAAGCCACTAGTGTCTCCCTGGAAAAAGCTTGCCCACACATCTAGAACCCTAACCCCATTTTTCTGCCTTTAGAATATTTTATTTGAAAGTTTTACACAAATTCATTAAAATATATGTTAAATATTCCTCAATTTACTTTTTAATATGCTATAATTTGTTAATAATTTCATAATATATTTTGTACTATGTCCTATATACATGGCCTCCTATTTCCTCCAGTTTACTGAGTGTGCAACAAAAGTATTGTTTTTCATGTTCATGTGCTTATAATGTAAAAGAGGTTGGGAAGCACTGTTTTAGGAGGGAACAGTGAGGACATTGTGCATAAGTGCTAAGTCACTTCAGTCGTGCCTGACTCTTTGCGACCTTATGGACTGTAGCCCACCAGGTTCCTCTGTCCCTGGGGATTCTCCAGGCAAGAATACTGGAAGGGGGTTGCCATGCCCTCCTCCAGGGGATCTTCTCAACCCAGGGGTCAAACCCATGTGTCTTATGTCTCCTGCATTGGCAGATGGGTTCTTTACCACTAATGCCACCTGGGAAGCCTGGGAGAACATTATGCTAGGTGAAATGTGCCAGACACAGAGAGAAAAATACTGCACTATCTCACTTAAATGTGAAATCTAAATAAGTGAAACTCACATAAGCACAGAATTGAATGATGGTTGTTAGGGGTTGAGGGGTAGGAAAAATAGAGAGATACTGGTCATAGAGCAACAAATTTCATTATGCAAGACAAGTTTAGGAAATCTAATGCACAGTATGGTGACTATGTTGCAGAGAAGAACCAATCCTGGTTCCATGCTGGAACTGTTTCTTTTACTTGCTTTTTGTTGCTGTTATTACATATACATAATGGCCTGTCTCAGAGGACCCTGCCTCTCTGCCTGACTATTAGACTAACATGGCTTTTTTCAGCTCACAAGGAAATAATCTGACTCTGCCCACCTATGAAAAGAGATTAATGCCCCTTCTAAAATCTGGTCATTCCCAGAGATGGAGCTGTTTGGCAAGACTGATGGCCATTTTCGCTTTACTTCCTCACCACCTCTCCCTCTTTATTCTACCTTTTGACTTTAGTTCTTTGTCTTCCCCGACCTCTGCATTCTATAGAAGAAGCTGGCATCCAGGCACCACTGACAAGATGGTTATTTAGAGACATCAGTCTGCCATCTTTTTGGTCTGCTGGCTTTCCCAATAAAGTCATATCCCTTGCCTCAACATCTCATCTCTAGGATTCATTGACCTGTCCTGAGGTGAGCAGAGCAACTATAATGAAAGAATACTGGATGAGATACAGGGTCTCTAGATATCCATGAGGGACTGGTCCCAGGACCCTCTTAGAAAGTAAACTTTGAGTAATGCATATGATCAGTGCACATTTTCCTGTGTGTGTGTATGTATATATATAGGCTTTAATGTTTTTATTTTGCAAATGTGGAAAAACAATCACATGTTATTTGTATATGTGTGGAAGTGAACCACATATTTTGTTTTATAGTTTCCACTCTTACTTAATACACATTGACCAGTGTTCACATGGGCTTCCTTTATCTCCCTTTTATTTCTGTTATTGATCAACTTTCTCTGCATATGTGTTTTCCTGAAACAGTACCCCAACCTTTACAGTTGGCAACCAAGGCTCCAACTGCAAAATCACCTAGCTCTGAAAGGCAAGGAGGCTTAGATTAACAAATCCTGGGGGACATTATCAAACAAAGAAGCAGTTGTTAGTAGGTACAAAGCAACCCACATAGGTATATACCAGGAATTAGCACTGAAGGAGCAGGCAAAACTTCCATATTCCAGTTTCTCCCTAGAAAGGGCTTATTTTCCAAGCTTAACGATTAAATTTCTGACCTGTCTGCATCTAGGTGCTGACTACAGCTTTCCCCTTTGGGCCACTAGCCAAAGCACAGTTCAACTACTAGGAGTTACTAAGAAAAAGGATGCTTGGACAATCAAAAGATTTGAGAAATAATTAGGAGTTTGAACTGGGTCAACTAACAAGGACCGTTTCCTGTAAGGTACCAATCTGTCAGGATTGAGAATGGGGGCTGCTTCATCTGATGCACAGAAACAGAGGGCCATGGAAAATGAAGCAACTGGGAAATACAAGGCACGAAATCACTCCACAGAAGCTAACTTTAATGAACTGGGGATTAAGTGACTTACATTGTGAAACAGAATGCTCCCCATGTCAGCAAACAAGGAGGTCACAATCTTTAGTGACTGCAGCCCACCAGTGGGAGCTGCTGAGTGCTGAGGGAGCTCAGGAAGGAGAAGAATGCCTGCTTTTCAGCAGTCACTGGAGGACATCCACTCCCCTGAGCCCTGAGGCAAGGAAGCCCAGGAAGTGAAAACACAGGATGCTAGCCCCAGAGCTGAGCTGCATATGAAAAGAAGGACTTTAGTGAGCCAGACTCTTGCATCTCCTGTACACAGAAAAGCACTAAATTCCTTAATTTAGGTTATCTGGTTTTCTTTAATTAACAATAATCTTTTGATGTTCAGACTACCTGTTTATATTGGTCTAAAGTGTCACTGTACTTTGGACCAGATAGATATTCCATCCAATAGCAGCAGAAAAAAATAAATAAATAAGTATATATGAAGCAGGATGATATGTTAGGATACAAAATACATCAGAAAACTTAAAAACATTGAAATCATATCAGACACATTTCTGCCCACATGTTCATAGTGTGAAACTAGAAGTCAAATACAAGAAGGCAAACAGAAAATTCACAAAATATGTAATTTAAATAGCATGTTCCTGAACAACTAACAGGTCAAAGAAAAAAAAATTAAAAAATACCATTAGACAAATTAAATTGGAAACTCAACATACCAAATATTATTTTATGCAGCAAAAGTATACAATAGTTCTAAGAGGAAAGAAAAAGGAAAGATCACAACAAACAGCTTGTTTAAGAAACAAGAACGATGGGTTTGCCTTGGGCTCAGTGGTAAAGAATCTGTCTGTCAGTGCAGGGGATGCAGGTTTGACCCCTGATCCAGGAAGGTCCCCCGTGCTGTGGATCAGTTAAACTGGTGCGCCCCAACTTTTGAGCCTGTGTTCAAGAGCCCAGGATTCATGACCTGCGGAGCTTCAGCACCTGCAGCCTATGCTCGGGAACAGGAGAAGTCACAGCAACGAGAAGCCCACACACACAGCTAGAGAGGCACCCACGTAGCAACAGGGACCCAGCCCAGCCAAAACAAATACATAAGTAAAATTATTTCTTTTAATAAATTAGAAAGGGCATTCTTGACCCAAAATAAGAGAGAAGGGAATAACAAAGATCAAATGCAAAAAGAAATGAAATGGAGACAAGGAAATCAACAGAAAAGGTTAAGAAACCTAAGAGGTGCTATTTATTTTTTTTCACCTAAAAGATAATTCTAATAGACAAAACTTTAGATTTACCAGGGTGGGGGGGGGGGTGGCAGGAAGAGAAATCGTAAATTAATAAAATTTTAAATGAAAGAGGACCTTATATGAAAACTGCAGAAATGCCAAGGTTCCTAAAGAAAACTATGGACAATGACAGGACTTGCCTCAAGATTGGATAACCTAGAAGAACTGGATAAATTCTTTGAAATGTACAACTAAGGAGACTGAATGATGAAGAAATAGAAAATTTGAAAAGAACAATGAATGTAGAGAGATTGAATCAGTAAACAAAATTTCCCAACCAAGAAAAGCATAGGATCAGATGGACTCACTAGTGAGTAAACTGAATATTTAAAAAAACTGATATCAATCCTCTTCACAGATTCCCAAAAAAGTAGAAGAAATAGAAGTGGGAACACTTCCAAACTCGTTTCATGAGGCCAACGTTATAGTAACGCTAAAGCCAGCCAAGGACAATACAAGACAGACACAATTACAGTCCAGTATCCCAGATGGACACTGATGCAACATTCTTCAACAAGATATTAGCAAACAAAATTAACAATGAATTAAAATGATCATACACCATGATCAAGTGGAGTTTATTTCAGGGGCTAAGATGGTTCACAACCCACAAATCAGTAATTGTGACATACCACTTTAACAAAATGTAGGAAAATAATCATATAATCTGACTAAATACAGGAAAAAACAAACTTTTGACAGTATTCAATATCCTTTTACGATAAAAAAAAATCTTAGAGTGAGTACAGAGGGAACAAAGTTCAATGTAGTAGAGAACATATATGATAAGCCTAGAGCTAACAGCACATATAACAGTAAAACGATAAACACTTCTCTTATAAACTCAAAACAAGACAAGGATGTCCACTCTAACAACTTTTAATCAGCATAGTACTGAAAGATCTAGTCAAGCATATAATCAAGAATAAAACCAAAGAAACAGTCAAATAGGAAGAAGAAAGCAAAAGCTTTTGCATATGACATGATACTTTACATTGAAAACTAGAGTCCACCAAAACCTATTAGAACTAATAAATGAATTCAGTAAAGTTGCAGTATATAAAATCACCTTGTAAAAATCAGCTGTGTTTCTATTCACTAACAATAAACCATCTAAAACTCAAATTGTAAAAGCAATCTCATTTATAATAATTAAAAAAAAATAAATACTTAACAATAAATTTAATCAAGGAGGCTAAAGATCTAAACATGGAAAGCCATAAAATACTGATGAGCATAGCTGAAGAAAATACATACAAATGGAAAGATTTGTTTAGGGGGTTGTAAGAATTAACACTGTCAAAAGTCCATACTACCCAAATGATCTGCAGGTGAAATATAATTTCTGCCAAAATTCCAAACTCGTTTTCACAGAATAACTAATTCTGAAATTAATATGAACTACAGAGAACCTTGAATACCAAAAACAATCCTGAGAAAGAGCAAAGTTGGAGGTATCACATGTCTTGACTTCAAACTGTATTACAAAGCAATAGTAAACAAAACAGTATGGTACTAACATTAAATAGATATTTATAATAAAGCAATGGAATAGAATGAATAGCCTAGAAATATACTTATGAAAATATATTCAATTGGTTTTAGACAAAGGAGTCAAAAACATATAGTGGGGAAAAGATAGCCTCTTTATTAAATGGTGCTGGGAAAACTAGATAACCACATGGAAAGAACTAAGTTGGTTTCCTATCTTACATGTGAAAATGAACTCAATATGGATTAAAGGCTTGATTGTAAAACATGAGTGCATGCCTGCTAAATGCTTCATTTGTGTCTGACTCTTAGCAACCCAATGGACTGTAGTCTGCCCATGGGATTCTCCAGGCAAGAATACTGCTGTAGGTTTCTATGCTCTCCTCCAGGGCATCTTCCCGAGCCAGGGATTAAACCCGTATTTCCTGTAGTTTCTGCATTCCGGGTGGATTCTTAAACCATAGAGCCACTGGGAAGGCCCCTGAATTTAAGACATAAAGCCATAAATAGTGAAAGTCACTCAGACATGTCCAAGTCTTAGCGACCCGTGGCCTATACAGTCCATTGAATTCTCCAGGTTAGAATACTGGAGTGGGTAGATTTTTTCTTCTCTAGGGGATCTTCCCGTCCAGGGGATCAAACCCAGGTCTTCCACATTGCAGGTGGATTCTTTATCAGCTCAGCCACAAGGGAAACCCAAAGCCATAAATATAAAACCTCTCAAAAGAAACATGCGGGGTAAGTTCTGTGACCTTCTTGGCAATGATTTTTTGCATTTCCCACGAAGAAAAGTGAACACACGAAATTATAAACAAAAGATATTATCAAACCAAAATGCTTCTACACAGTGAAGAAAATCATTAATAACATTAAAGAAAACCTTTGCAATAAGGGGAAATATTTGCAAGTAAGATATTGATAAGCCATCAGAATATCTGACTTTGAAAAATCAGTGGGACTTGCATTCAGTAGAACCAGAGGTTGGAGACTCAGCTCTTAAAAGGTGCACACAAATTCTCACACACTCTGAGATGCAGGGCAGAAGCAATAATTTGAAAGAGCCTGGGTCAGACACTCCTGCTGATCTTGAGAGCTTCCTAGAGAGGCAGGAGGAAGTTAGAGTCACTCTGGGGACAAAGATGCTGGTGACAGCCATACGTGGGAGCTCAATGCGCCATGAGGACACTGGTGCTGGCAAGCACCCTTCTGGAATCTTCTTTCTATATTATTAGTCCTGGGCATGGCTTTCTCCTACTTGCAGCTGGCAGTCTCTACATTAGACACGACCTAGCAATCACTGGGTCAGGGACCAGTCACACCTTCCGGCACTTCTGCAGCGGTTGTTCCCACCAAAACAAAGGCTCACATAACTCACAAAAGGGAACCCCTAGAACATCAACTCTAGTGAACAGAAGGAATCAGAATAGAAATAATTGATGTGGGGGCTAAAAACAAAATAGAAAATATCATTGAAATGAAAAGCCAACTCTTTAAAAACTCAGCAACGGGTAAACCATTAGCCAGGCTCATCAAGCAAAAGAGAGAGGGCTCAAATGAAATAAAAAGAAATTAAAACTGATGCCACAGAAGTGGATCATAAGAGACTATTACAAGCAATCATATGTCAATAAAATGGACAACCTAGAAGAACTGGGCAAATTCCTAGAAATGTACAATCTCCCACAATGAATCAGGAAAAAATAGAAAATATGAGCAGGCCAATTACCTGTAATGAAATTAAATAATGAAGGAAAAAACTCCTAACAAAAAGAAGTTCAGAAGCAATTGTATCCCTGGTGAATTCTACAAAATGTTTAAAGAGTAGTTAAGTTTATCATTCTCAAGTTATTAAAAAAACAGTACAGGAAGCATCATTTCCAAACTCATTCCATGACTGCAGCATCACCCAGATTCTAAACTGGAAAAAGTGACCATGAAAAAAGAAAATTATGGGGCAAATTATTGATGAACAGAGAAACAATTATCCATAACAATTATCCAACATTATCCATAACAATTATCCATAACAAAATATTAGCAAACCAAATCCAACAATACATTAAAAGGACCATATACTATGATAAAATGCGATTTAATCTGAAAGATTCACGTATTGCTCAGTGGAAAAACAAAAGCAATGTGATACCCACATTAACTAGTTGAAGAATTAAAATCATATAAGCCACTGAATAGTTGTAGTAAAAACTTTTGACAAAATTTATGATTAATGTATATTAAAAAAAAAATTTTTCCCCACAAACCGGGTACAGAGGGAACATAATCAATGTAATAAAGGACATATATGACAAGCCCACCACAATATTACATTTAATGGTGAAAAACTGAAAGCATTTCCTCTAAAATAAGAATAAGACAACAAGGCTTACTTTCACCAGTCTTATTCAACATAGTACTAGGAGTTGTAGCCACAGCAATCAGATAAGGAAAAAAGGAATATAAGTTGTAAAGGAAGGAGTAAAACTACCATTATTTGTATATGATATTATACCATATCTAGAAAATTCTAAAGAGGCCACTCAAAATTATTAGTACTCACCAATGAATTTGTAATATTGCAGGATGCAAAATTAATATACACAAATACCTTTCACTTCTATACACTAATGACATACTATTTAAAAGAAAATTTAAGACAATAATCCCACTTAAAATCACATAATTAAGAATAAAGAGTCTAGGAATAAATCTAACTAAGTTGCTAAAAGATCTGCACTCAGAAAACTTTAAGACACTGATAAAAGAAATTGAAGACAACAAAATAAATGGAAAGATACATTGTGCTCATGGATTGGAATAATTAATACTGTTAAAATGACCATGCTACCCAAGATAATCTACAGATTCAACACCTATCAAAATATGACATTTTTTCACAGAATGAGAACTAATAATTCTAAAATTTGTATGGAGATACAAAAGACTCAAACTGCCAAAATAACCTTGAGGAAAAAAAAAAAAAAGAACAAATATGGATTTCTTAGGTACCCTCATTTCAAAATATACTGCAAAGCTACAATAGCCAAAATAACTGGCTCAAAAATAAACACAGAGATCAGTGGAACAGAAGAGAACCCAGAAATGAGCTTACACTTACACGGTCAATTGACTGATGATGAACAAGTGAACAACATACAATGGGGAAATGTTAGCCTCTTGAACAAATGATGTTGGAGAAATTGGACAGGTTCATATAAAATATTGATAATTAAAAATTAAATCAAAATGAATCAATGACTTAAATGAAAGACCTGAAACCACAAAACTTCTTAGAAGAAAACATAGGTGCAATGCTTTTTGACACAGATCTCAGCAGTGTTTTTCTGAATATGTCTACTCAGGCGAGGCAAACAACTATAAAAATAAGTAAATGAGATTACATCAAACTAAAAGCTTTTGCATAGTGAAGGAAATTATCAACAAAATGAAAATGCTGCCTACTTACTGAAGAAAGATATTTGCAAATGGTTTATCTAGAAAAAGGTTAATATCTAAAATATACAATGAACACATACAATGTAACATCAAAAAGAAAAACAGCCCAATTATAAAATGGTCATAGGATCTGAATAGAATTTTTTCCATAGAAGATATACAGGTGGCCAACAGACACACGAAAAAATACTCAACATCACTAATCATCAGGAAAATAAAAATCAAAGCCAAAATAAAGTATTATTGCACACCTGTCAGAACTGCTATTATCCAAAAGACAAGACATGCCACATCCTAGCACAGATGTGAGGAAAAGGGAACTCTCCTACACTATTTGTGGTAACTGGTTCAACCACTATGGGAAACAGCATGGAGTTTCCTCAGAAAATTAAAAATCGAACACCCATGCAATCCATCAATTCCACTCCTGGATATATATCTGAAAAAACAAAAGCACTAATTTGGAAAGGTGTTTGCCTCCCTTTGTAAATCTTAACATTACTTACAGTAACAAAGATATGTAAGCAATCTAAGTGTCTACTGATAGATGACAGGGTAAAGATGTGGGGTGTGTGTACACACACACTTGGTGATATTTCTTAGCCATATTACAAATATTCCTTAGCCATGAAATGAATAGGGCTCTGCCATTTGCAACAGTGATGAGCCTGGAGGGCACTAAGCCAAGTGAGATAAACCAGAGAGAAAGATACATGTCATGGTTTCACTTATATTTTATGTGGAATATAACAAACAAATGAACCAATATCATAGAACAGAAACAGTCCTAGACATAGAGAACAAACAAGAAATAGAGTGACACATATGTGAGGCAGATTAAGAGGTACTAACTTTGAGTTACAAAGTAAATGGGGGATAAAAATTAGAGTGTGGAGAACATAGTCAACAGTAACAGTATCTTGGTATGGTGACAGATGGTAACTCGAGTTGTAGTGGTGGTCATTTTGAAATGAATAGAAATATTGAATCACTCTGCTGTGTACCAGGAAAAACACAGTGTCTTGTGCCCATTATACTTCAAAAACAAGCTCAGAACAGTAGATAGATTTCTGGTTACTGCGGACAATGGGTAGGGAGAGGGGAAATTGCATGAAAGGGGTAAAATGCACAGCTTCCATTTTTTAGATGAATAAGCACTAGGGACATAATGTACAACAAAATAAATATAATTCACACTGCTCTGTGTTATAAGTGAAAGTTGTTAGGAAAGTATTAATAAATCCTAAGAATTCTCATCACAAGGAAAATATTCTCTTTTTTTTTTTTCCTTTTAAATCTATGTAAGAAGATTGATGTTCACTAAATTTATGGTGGGAACGGTGGCTATGTGCAAATTGGAACTAGTCAAATAGGAGATGGCAAGAAGGAACATCGACATTTTAGGAGTCAGCAAACTAAAATGGACTGCAATGGGTGAATTTAACTCAGATGACCATTATAACTACTACTGTGGGCAGGAATCCCTTAGAAGAAATGGAGTAGCCATCATAGTCAACAAGAGTCCGAAATGTAGTCCGTGGATGCAATCTCAAATATGACAGAATGATCTCTGTTCATTTCCAAGGCAAACCATTCAATATCACAGTAATTCAAGGCTATACCCCAACCAGTAACATGGAAGAAGCTGAAGTTGAATGGTTCTATGAAGACCTATAAGACCTCCTAGAACTAATACCCAAAAAAGATGTCCTTTTCAGTATAGGGGCCTGGAACGCAAAAGTAGGAAGTCAAGAAATACCTGGCTGCTGCTGCTAAGTTTGCTTCAGTCGTGTCTGACTCTGTGCGACCCTGTAAACAGCAGCCCATTAGGCTCTCCCGTCCCTGGGATTCTCCAGGCAAGGACACTGGAGTGGGTTGCCATTGCCTTCTCCAGTGCATGAAAGTGAAAAGTGAAAGCGAAGTCGCTCGGTCATGTCTGACTCTTCGCAACCCCATGGACTGCAGCCTACCAGGCTCCTCCGTCTATGGGATTTTCCAGGCAAGAGTACTGGAGTGGGGTGCCATTGCCTTCTCCAGAGATACCTGGAGTAACAGGCACATTTGGCCTTGGAGTACAGAATGAAGCAGGGCAAAATCTCAAAACGTTTTGCCAAGAGAACACACTGGGCATAGCAAACACCCTCTTCCAACAACGCAAGAAAAGACTCTACACTTGGACATCACCATATGGTCAATATCAAAATCAGATTGATTATATTCTTTTCAGCCAAAGATGGAGAAGTTCTATACAGTCAGCAAAAACAAGACTGGGATTTGACTGTGGCTCAGATCATGAACTCCTTATTGCCAAATTCAGACTGAAATTGAAGAAAGAAAGGAAAGTAGGGAAAACCACTAGACCATTCTAGTGATTGACCTAAATCAAATTTCCTTAGAATTATACAATGGAAGGGAGAAATAGATTCAAGGGATTAGATCTGATAGACAGACTGCCTGAAGAACTATGGACAGAGGTTCATGGTAGTTTACAGGAGGCAGTGATAAAGAGTATCCCCAAGAAAAAGAAATGTAAAAAGGCAAAATGGTTATCTGAGGAGGCCTTACAAATAGCTGAAAAAGAAGAGAAGCCAAAGGCAAAAGAGAAAAGAAAAGATATACCCATTTGAAGGCAGAGTCCCAAAGCATAGCAAAGAGGGAGAAGAAAGCCTTACTCAGTGATCAATGCAAAGAAATAGAGGATAGAATGGGACAGACTAGAGATCTCGTCAAGAAAATTAGAAATACCAAGGGAACGTTTCATGGAAAGATGGGCACAATAAAGGACAGAAAAGGTATGGACCTAACAGAAGCAGAAGATATTAAGAAGAGGTGGCAAGAATACACAGAACTGTACAGAAAGATCTTCATGACCCAGATAATCACAATGGTGTGATCACTCACATAGAGCCAGACATCCTGGAATGTGAAGTCAAGTGGGCCTTAGGGAGCATCACTACGAACAAAGCTAGTGGAGGTGATGGAATTCCAGTTGAGCTATTTCAAATCCTAAAAGATGATGCTTTGAAAATGCTGCACTCAATATGCCAGAAAATTTGGAAAACTCAGCAGTGGCCACAGGATTGAAAAAGTTCAGTTTCATTCCAATCCTTAAGAAAGGCAATGCCGAAGAATATTCAAACTACTGCACAATTGCACTCATCTCACACACTAACAAATTAAGGCTCAAAATTCTCAAGCCAGGCTTCAACAGTATGTGAACCACTAACTTCCAGATGTTCAAGCTGGATTTAGAAAAGGCAGAGGAACCAGAGAACAAATTGCTAACATCTGTTGGATCATAGACAAAGCGAGATAATTCCAGAAAAAAAAAAAACATTTATTTCTGCTTTATTGACTATGGCAAAACCTTTGACTGTGTAGATCAAAACAAACTGTGGATAATTCTTAAAGAGATGGGAATACCAGACCACCTGACCGGCCTCTTGAGAAGCCTGTATGCATGTCAGGAAGCAACAGTTAGAACTGGACATGGAACAACAGACTGGTTCCAAATCAGGAAAGGAATATGTCGAGGCTGTATATCGTCACCCTGCTTATTTAACTTATATGCAGAGTACATCATGAGAAATGCTGGGCTGGAAGAAGCACAAACTGGAATCAAGATTGCTGGGAGAAATATCAATAACCTCACATATGCGGATGACACCACCCTTATGGCAGAAAGTGAAGAAGAACTGAAGAGCCTCTTGGTGAAAGTGAAAGAGGAGAGTGAAAAAGTTGGCTTAAAGCTCAACATTCAGAAAACAAAGATCATGCCATCTGGAACCATCACTTCATGGCAAATAGTTGGGAAAACAATGGAAACAGTGACAGATTTATTTTCTGAAGCTCCAAAATAACTGCAGATGGTGATTGCAGCCATGAAATTAAAAGATGCTTGCTCCTTGGAAGAAAAGCTATGATCAACCTAAACAGCATATTAAAAATTAGAGACATTACTTTGCCAACAAAGGTCCGTCTGGTCAAGGCTATGGTTTTTCCAGTGGTCATGTATGGATGTGAGAGTTGGACTGTGAAGAAAGCTGAGCACTGAAGAATTGATGCTTTTGAACTGTGGTGTTGGAGAAGACTCTTGAGAGTCCCTTAGACTGCAAGGAGATCCAACCAGTCCATCCTAAAGGAAATCAGTCCTGGGTGTTCATTGGAAGGACTGATGCTGAAGCTGAAACTCCAATATTTGGCCACCTGATGTGAAGATTTGACTCATTGGAAAAGACCCTGATGCTGAGAGGGATTGGGGGCAGGAGGAGAAGGGGACGACAGAGGATGAGATGGCTGGATGGCATCACCAACTCGATGGACATGGGTTTGGGTGGACTCCAGGAGTTGGTGAGGGACAGGGAGTCCTGGCGTGCTGTGGTTCATGGGGTCACAAAGAGTCAGACACAACTGAGTGACTGAACTACATTGAACTTAAACTTAAGGTGGCTATCATTTCATGGTTTATGTAAGTCAATGTTATGTTGTACACCTTAAACTTATACAGTGGTATTTGTCAAATAGATTCTCAATAAAACTAGAAGCAGAAAATTTGAAATGTACAAGGAACTCAAGTGACTCAATATCATAAGAAACAAGCAACCATTAAAAATGGTACAGGACTTAAATACACATTTTTTTCAAAGCTGATATATACAAATGGTCAGTGAGTACATAAAAAAGTGGTTGACATTACTACTCATTGGGCAAATGTAGATCAAAGTCATGGTGAAGCATCACCTCATATTTGCTAGGATGGCAATTACAAAACAGACAATAGGCAAATGATTGTAAGGGTATCACGTAAGGGAAACACTTGTATACCATTAGTGGGAATCTAAACTTGTATAACGTTAGGGGAAACAATACAGAAAATGCCTGAAGAAATTTAAAAAACACAGCTACCATATGATTTAACAATCCCAATTCTCGGTATGTATCCAAAGGACATGAACCCAATATCTGTAAGAGATATCTGTACTACATCTATAATCACTGCAGGGCTGTTCACAATAGCGGGGGTACGTGAACCATCTAAGTGTTGGCCGAGAGGTGTTTGGATAACGGAAACGTGACACACACACATTCACACTATGGAGTATTTTCAGGTTTAAAAAAATAAGAACATTCTACCTTTGCCACAGCATGGCTGAATCTGGAGGACATTATGCTAAGTGCAGAAAAGCAAAGAATGATAAATACTGCATGAAATCACTTATAAGTGGAATCTTAAAAAAGAAGAAGAAGAAGAAGAAACCATAGGAACACAGCGTGGAATAGATGCCACAGTGGCTGGTGGGGGGTAGAAATAGGGAGAATTTGGGAAAACTATAGTTGTTAATATTGGACTGTATAACAAAATTGCCAAGAGAGTCAAACCTAAGTATTTTCACCATAAAGAAGTGTAAACATTTTAAATGAAAGAAATGTAAATATTTTAAATGAGCAATATAAAAAGAGATTTTTTTTTTTTAACTGAAGTCACTGGGGAAGCTGAAGTTCCTCAAAACATAGAATAACTATCTTCTTGCAACTTGCTAGGAGCCCGAATAAGCAAACAGAGCCCCAAACTTTGCTCATTTCACAGAATGAGGCCTCTGTCCTTCTTCATTAACTACCTCTTTTTCTCCTGTGAAACTCAAGTCCTTTTTTCTAAATCTCTTCAGAGAAGAGTGGAAGATGAGAAAGGAAACTGCTTTGGAGATCAGCTTCTGTGCCATTAGCCTTTTAGTTTTGGTAAAATATGTTCACTAAATAGTGCCTGCCTACCTTCCCTGCTCCTCTTCACTCCCCCAAAAAATATTAAACAAGTGAATGAAAATAATTTATCTTCTCAAAAAAACACTTCAGCTCTTAGAAAAATATTATAGACTGTTCATGGAAAATGTCAAGAAATAGCTAATAGTATTCAATCAATTTAATATATTTAAACAGATTGCTACTTCAAAAGGAAAATATGTTTAAAAATAAAATTGCTTTAGAAGAGGCAGAAATTATTAATATTTAAAAATTAATTTTTAAGCAGGCTATTCTACTGAAATAATTTTTCCATTATCACATTTCTTTAAATACATTTTTTCAAAATCTTATTCAATCTAGTAAAAATACCGCATTTTATTAAAACAGATGTGCATGCAGGTTAATAAATGAAACAATGAAAATTCTTCTCAAGAACTGAAAACAAAAGCAAGAGTCTACCTCTTATAAATAGGAAAGGAGTTTAATTGGTAAAAGAATATTCTGCTGTATTTTACAGATGTAAATCGCCACTTTTAAATTAATCAAACCTCTGAAAAAAAGATACAGTCTTTACCAACTAAATATGTGAGGTGTCATTTCTGTCTTAAATGCATAATGGAAACAACAATACAGATTCAAATTTAGGTGATTCCTTAAAAGTGTCAGACCCCAAATTTTGTCCCAGAAACTTGGAATTTTCCCAGTTCTTAAGTCATTATAGAATAATCTTACACATTATATTATAGTATTACTCTTTTCTACTAAAATGATGCAGTGTGTAATGACCAGGCAATTGGGGAGAAGAGTTTTTATTATTTAATCAAACAAATAATCCTAATGGCTTATAATGAAAATATAAAAAATATCTTAAAAGTAATTATATCTGGGTACTCAATTATCTTTTAGGTTTCTTCCAAACATAACTTATATTCTAAATTGTCAATCAATAATCAGAAAGTCTCTTTAGAATTAAATGTCTTATTATTTTTTCTTGGATGCATAATATTTGCCTACCTACATGCATTTATTTTTAAACCACTTAGTTGAGGTATTATACTTTGTATACCTAAGATTCACAGTCAGATTTCTTTAATCAAAAACAGAAGTTATACATTATGCCTGCTAAGGATTTTTTTTTAGCTAGAATAAAATTGGGACAAAATACTTTAAAAGGAGTACATCAAGGCTGTATATTGTCACCCTGCTCACTTATTTGCAGATTACATCATGAGAAACGCTGAGCTGGATGAAGCACAAGCTAGAATCAAGATTGTCAGGAGAAACATCAATAACCTCAGATATGCAGATGACACAACCCAATGGCAGAATGCAAACTTCATTTTTTGGCAGGGGTGAGGTGGGGTTGCTCCAAAGAATAGTGGTAAGTTTAGGCAAGCAAGTTTCAGCAAATGAATTCTGGAGACTGTAGAAATCCAATAACAATTCAAGGCATGTGGGATTTCTTGCAACAGAAGAGGGAAGACCAAATGTGAATGTGTTCTAGTTGTACTAAACTCTCTCACTGTTAGTAGGTTTTCTTAAAATTAGTCAGTTCATATACTAGTTTTATCTTTCAGACCTTAAATTAGCTTTTCTTTAATAAAGCACAAGCGATTCCAGAATATTTGCGTTGCCTTATCATTTACCATTAATACCTGTACACATATCTGAATGTTTCAATATTTTAAAATAATATGCTTTTAATGAGAAAATTCACATAATCATAATGTAAAATATACTATATAAAGAATATGCTGTACCATATACTATATAAAGGAAAAGAAAATTAATCTGCTCCCTTAAGTTGTCATCCCCCAATTTTCTCCATATTAGAAATAACAATGATTGAAACATCCTATCTGGTCCAAAAAAAGGCAAAGCTGGGTATTTTTTCCCCCGTGGCCCTTCATTATTATTTGACCAAGCAAGATAATGATGAAGCCTTTCAATCAAAACCCTATGGGGTAAACACTGCAAAGCTAGTTGGGATTTAACATTTTCCTCTAGGGTTCTCTTGCAATGATCTTACTCCTAAATCTGAATCTTCCCTTTCTACTTTGTAAAGGCATTCTCACATGTATATATTTTGGAAGCAATTTTATAAGCTAATATTCTATTATAGTTTTAAAATTTTATATTCTTTGTTAAATTGAAAGATTTAAGATGAACCAATTGTTTCATTAATTTAAAAATTAATCTCTTTTTTAAAATACCATACAGTGTCATATAAATATACTTACAGTCCAATGCCCAACATACAGTTGGTGATTTAGTCACTAAACCATGTCTGCCTCTTGCGACCCCATAGACTGTAGCCCACCAGCCTCCTCTGTCCATGGGATTCTCCAGGCAAGAATACTGGAGTGGGTTGCCATTTCCTTCTCCACAACATACAGTGGATGTCCAAAAAATATCCATTAACTGAATGAAGACTCACACTGCTAACACTTGGGCTTGCTTTTGCATTATGTGTGTTGCTGTTTGGTTTATTTGTTTGGATCTAGAGCACTTCAGTGCTTCACAAAATGCGGATTAAGTTAGGCCTCGGTGGCTCTAATCTTTGGCAATAGCCTCAGAGACTCAAGATGAAAAGTAACCATGAAGTCACATATTTCTCAAAAGCCCATATTTACTTTTTAATTGCCCATTTTTCTCAGTATTTATTCATATTTAAGGGTGTCGGAGAAAAAAATGTTGTAGATCAAATTTTTGTTTCAAACCATCATAACTGTTTATCCTTAACAATCCGTATGTGCTAAATAGCCTCATTCATGTCCAACTCTTTGCAACCCCATGGACTGTATGTAGCTCACCAGGCTCCTCTGTCCATGGAATTCTCCAGGCAAGAATAATGGAATGGACTGTCATTTCCTACTCCAGGGGATCTTTCCTGCCCAGGGATCAAACCTGCATCTCTTAATTCTTCTGCATTGGTAGGCAGATTCTTTGCCACTAGCACCATCTGGACTAGGACATACATTCAATATTTTATGAAGAAACTAAAGAACAGCAAATAAATATCTGTCAAAGGCATGCATGGCTCTGAACCATGTAGGAAGTTCTTATAATAACTTATCTTCCATATGGATATTATATTCCGTGTTATGATTATTGATGCTTCACACACAGGCCTTTAACAAAATAAGCACTAGAGAATATAAGCAAATATGTTTCTATTTCCTTTTTCCTAAATTTTGTTTCCATCCCTGCCTCTGTTAGCTTATCTTCTGAAACAGTTCCAAGATCAACTCAGTAGTAAATCAAGGGATTTCTTCTTTCCCTTCAGAAATAATGGGTGATTGATAATTTATTAAGTAACTATTTTAAAGTGTTTTGAAAATCTGAAAGCACTAAGAAGATACTGAGTCACTGGTTTTATTATGTATTCTCTTTCTTTTTAAACACAAAAGTGCTGAGTAACAACAGTTCATGCTCTTGCAGTAAAAATAATTAGACGCCCGCCTAGGACTGCTACCCATTATTTGACTTTGCTTTTGAAATGCAAAGTGACACAAAGGTTTAATATGTTCCTTCCTGAAAACATCCCCCCCCCCCCCCCAATTGTCTTCCCAGAGTCCTCACAGGCTACCTAAGATTGCATTAAAGTCCTGAGACAAAGATAAATGACGTTCCTGCTCAAGGTAATACAAGACCAATTAGCAACATATAAAATATAAATATGATCATAAATACATTAAAATAGAGCCTTTAGGAGAAGTAGGTCAATGGCAAATTTTGAAAATAAATGAGATTTACAAGGTTAAATACCCCAAAGGCTATGAAATAATAATTTAGAAGAAAGTACCATATATTATATTTTTAAAATTGTATTTTATAACAGAATTTGATCAACTACAAACAGATGCCCTCCAAATCCTAAAGTTCTAAATTAGGCTTATCATTTTTTAATTTTTTCATACCTCTCCACTGAAACCCAACGCAACTCTCAACACTCTTCAGTTTCAGAAATTTAACTTGCTAAAAAAATAATGTATAGTGTACTTCATTCCCTCTTAATGACACTTACTATTTTCACCTGTCTATTTTTCCTCCCCAGGGAAAAAATGTGTATGTATACATTCTCTCCCAGGTCATGTTCCTTTATGTACACATATTGCTGTCTAAGAGACGTTATCCAAGCTCTTAGAAGAATTAATCTTTTCCACTTTTTCTTCCTTTCCCACTCCTCTCCCTCTCATGCTTGTTTTAAATTTCTATTTCTTCCCATTATAAATACAAAAGGATGGTCCATACTTAATCTTCCCAATTCCTCATGTTATTAGCACCTCTGGTAGAACTATCACATAACTTAAAGCTATCACCTCTGCATTAACAGTGAGAATTAAAAGTACTCACCCTATTAAAAAAAAAAAAAAGGCTACTGTCAGCTTTGAAACAATGGAAACACTTCTTTCTGCCTCCAGGATTCAACCAACTCCTTTCAGGAATACTCCTGCATTAAAAGTGTTTTCATTGCTAAACTCAAAGGCTCCTAAAACCTTATATAAGAAGAGATCTATGCTTTGCACAGTAAAACTGTACCAGACAATTATGAGTCTTGATTCCGCAAGCAGTACTCTCACCTTTTATTTTCAGAACTTTGCACATTCTTACTTTCCTTGAATAAATATCTAGAATTTCAGTGTCTGGGTCACATGAAGAATGTATGGTTATATTCATAAGGAACATCTACTGGTTACAGCCTCCATCGTTAGTAACACTAACGTGCGTATCTCAGCTGCAGCATCTCCATCCCTTCCATCCTTGTCTCCCTGCTCTATGTGCTCCATGTTCAGCTGTGTCCAGCACTTTGCAAGCCCCTGGAAGGTAAGTTTCCAGGCTCCTCTGTCCATGGAAGTTTCCAAGCAAGAATACTGGAGTGGGTTGCATTTTCTATTCCAGGAGATCTTCCTGACTCAGGAGTTGAACTCAAGTCTCATGCATCTCCTGCATTGGCAAACTGATGCTTGGCCACTCAGCCACATGCGAAGATCCCTTGTCTCCCTGTTGGCCAAGAAAAACACAGTAGTGTTTGTTTGTTTTTTTTTTCAAATCAGAATCAGATTATGCCATCCCCCCATTCAGGACACTTCAATAAGTTTCCCCTATTCTTATAATAAAATCTGAGGTTGCCATCATAGGTCCTTGGTTATCTCTAAAAACTAGACGCAATATTCTCCAGTCACAATTGGTTGCTCTTCCTCAAACCTGTCAAGTATGTCACAAATTCAGGACTTTAACCTGCTGTTCCCTCTGCCTAAAAATTCTTCCTCAAGTATTCTTACAGCTTCTTTCTGACTTCCTCAAATTGCTTTTTAAATTAAACTTTTCAGATAGCTTGATGTAAACAAACCAACTTTAAGAACATACAGTGTAGTCTTTAGCTGTGTTTGTTTTCTTTTATTTATAGCATTTCCTGCTTGCTAACATATCATACATGAGTTTGTTTGTTTACTATCTGCCATTACCGCTAGGATTTGAGTTCCAGAAGGTGAAGGGTATTTTCTTTATTCTTTTTTTGCACTGTGTTTCTTTAGTACTTAGAATAATACTTTGTAAACAGTAGGAATTACATTTGTTGTGATAACCTATCCTATCTTTTCTCCCACGTGTTTCTGAATCACCACAGGCTTCACTGAAGGAGGTAGGAAAGAGAAAATGTATAAAATGCCATGATAAAACTCAATCCAGTACCTCAAAATATTTTTCCATTTTTTTCTTATCACGTCCTCATTTTCTCTTGTATTCAATGAATAGAAATTATAAATCAGCTTTGCAACTGGCTCAAGTCCTCAGTCTTTGTTTCTTTCAGTTAAATTACCTAATAAAGCCCAAATCACAATGAGCTCAATATATTGCATCTTCCATACTGACCTCTGATTGGGTGAGCCCTGCTTCTGAGAATCATATATTCATATTAGTGTCCAAAAAATGTTCAAGATCTTTAAGGTCAAACTGATACTTGCAAAATTTCCGTGCAAATCAATCATATTTGTCTTTTATTTCATCTTTGTTTGGCAAAAGCTATTCTCATGCAAGTTATAATGTCAAATATTAATTTGTTGTCAAACAGAATCTATCAGAATGGAGGGCTTTCCCTTCATTTCAATATGTGTTAAGATCTACCTGTTCAGTAAGCACATCTTCCTTTCAACCCTATTTCAATAGAAGAAATGCTCCTATTTCTCTCAGTATCAAAATCTCTCACTGCCCACTGAAAGTAAAATTGTTAGTCGTGTCTGACTCTTTGCAGTCAGACAAATGCAACTGACACTCAGTTGTGTCTGACTCTTTGCAACCTCATGCACTATAGCCCACGAGGCTCCTCTGTCCACTGAATTCTCCAGGCAAGAATACTGGAGTGAATTGTCATTCTCTCTTCCAGGGAATTTTCCTGACCCAGGGTTTGAACTTGGGTCCCCTTCATTGCAGGCAGATCTTTTATCATCTCAGCCACCAACCTCTTCTATTTCATTAAATATTTACCTCTCTTTGCATCTATGACAGGAGTACCAAATCCTAACTTTCCTCCTGATATTTGATTATCTTATCTCAGTCTCCAATTGGGCTTCCCTTGTGGCTCAGCTGGTAAAGAATCTGCCCGCAATGCGGGAGACCTAGGTTCGATCCCTGGGTTGGGAAGATCCCCTGGAGAAGGGGAAAGCTACCCACTCCAGTATTCTGGCCTGGAGAATTCCATGGACTGTATAGTCCATGGGATCGCAAAGAGTCGGACACGACTGAGTGACTTTCACTTTCATTTCAATGTGTCACACTCCCAGAATGGGAGCAAATATTCCTACAAAAGACACACACAGAATCACACTCTCAGATAGATATGTGAATTCACCTACAAAGACAGATGTGCACATCTCAATACTCATTCCTGTACACATATGTACTTCCCCACATAAACATACATCTTGCATACAAGCATGTGAATATCTCTGTAAATACATACTCATAGAAACTACCAAAATGTACTCTATAAATGTATGCACACCACTCCCCGACATATGCATTCTCCCACCCAAAGTGGCACACACACATTCGTCACACACATTTACTCACACACACACTCACACACACATATATGCACACCTGTATACCCCACCTCAACAACTTTCTATTCACACACATACACTCACGCAAAGATAAATTCACCTCACATACACATTCACACATATACATATGCAAGTCCCTCACTCAGACACTCACATGTACTTTCAAGCATACACACCACATTCTTTCAGACTTGGAATATATGCACATATACCCAAAATGAAATTGTGAGGATTCAAAACCTATCTTCAGATTCTGATTCATTTTCTAAAAGAAAAATTTAAGTCTGTTTTTTCCTCTCAATTCCATCCTAACTTTCTCACGTGATATGACAAATTCCTTCTCAAAACTGTGCCTATATATTTCCTTTTTTTTTTTACCACCTACCAAGAAAAACCATCATTGTTTACCTACCTCCTCACATTTTTCAAGCTACCTATTTTGCTCTACCCAATCTATTACAAATAACTTAAAATTGTAACTATTTCAGAACATGTATGGATTATGCAACTATTAACATTTAAATTCATTCACTGTCCATCAACTTCAATATTCATTATTAAAATTAGCCTATATTGAATATATAATGTTGGCAAAGACATGATAAAATAGGTACCATCTATTTTAGGAAGCACTCTAAATGATTTAACAATATATTTGCTAAAACTTTTGTAATATATTTCAAGATAAAAAATGGCAGTATAACATTTCACTTATAGTTCCATTTCAAAGACACAATGACAAAATTGTATTAAATGCTATGAAAGTATCATGAACAAAAACAAACATTATAGAACTTCCATAATACAGAATATTCAAGTAATATAAAAAGACATTAGGAAAATAAACCATGAAGCATACCCTCAATAGAATATTACATATTCATGAAAACATTTCAGAATAATTCTTACTTCCATAATCAATGCTTATCATAGGTTTATGGTATATGAAAGTGTTGGATTATTAAGTATATAAGTATGTTGACTCATGTCTGTAATACAGTCATAGTTCAATCAAAACTAAACCAAATACAAAAGGGATATATAAAAATATTAGAAGTGGTAATATTTCAGTGATTTAATCACTTTAGCTTCCCTCCTCTTTTGCCCTTACTAAGTCTAAATTTGTTGGACTTCCAAACAAATTGGTCTTACATACACACTCTCAGGATGGGATTAGGGTTAAAATTAGGGTTAGGGTTAGGGTGTAGGGTTAGGGTTTTTATATGTATTAGCCATTATGAGAATGTGTAAAAGAAAAAAAAAATTAACAAAAGAATTATCTTCCTCTTTTCTCTAACCTATGACAAATGGAATAAAATTAGTTAACGGCAATCTCTAGGATTTACATTCTTTTGTAGTCTTTTTTGTAAATTTCAGTCTTTTTTTTAAGTTAGGAAAATAAATCTCAGATGCATTCTCTATTTACTTGAAAGCATCCTTTAAATATTTATAGTATTATTTATTTATTTATTTATTTATTTATTTAAAAGCACCTTAATCAAAAGCCTGACTAGAATCAAAGTTCAGTTTGAATGATGGCATAATTAGGATGGATATCAATTTAAAAAGATAACTTTAAGATGTTACTGGGAGTACTAATAGCAAAATGTAAGTACATATGCCAGACAAAATTAAATGCATAACAAAACTTTTAAGATATTCTGTTATTCTTCCATTATTTCATTACATAGTGTATTATGAGAGCATGATATTGTCAGAGGTGGGTTCTGTGAGCAAAGACTCAGGTTCTGAGATTTGGGTGCAGGAGATTTATAGGGATGTACTCTAAAAATGCCACCAGTCAGGTGTGAAAACAGTGGGACTGGGCGGAGGAAGATTTTGAACTACAGAATATTTGCAACAGCAGATAAGGTTATCCTAAGAGTGGCCCTAGAACTGGCATAGCCCCTCAAAGCTGTCCCAGTTGAGGCAAGAGCAGTGGCTTTCCATAATGACCAACTCTCATTTACGGATTACCCCTGAAATCGGCTTCCCCGGTGGCTCAGACGGTACGGCGTCTGCCTGCAATGCAGGAGACCCGGGTTCAGTCCCCGGGTTGGGAAGACCTCCTGGAGAAGGAACTGACACCCCACTCCAGCACTCCTGCCTGGAAAATCCCCTGGACGGAGGAGCCTGGTGGGCTGCAGTCCATGGGGTTGCTAAGGGTGGGACACGACTGAGCGACTTCACTTTCACTTTTCACTTTCATGCACTGGAGAAGGAAATGGCAACCCACTCCAGTGTTCTTGCCCGGAGAATCCCAGGGACGGGGGAGCCTTGTGGTCTGTCGTCTATGGGGTTGCACAGAGTCGGACACGACTGAAGCGACTTAGCAGCAGCAGTAACCTTGGTCTAGGTAGCTCTTTTCAACAAGGGCATTTACCAGAAAGTACACAGACTCAGCTACCAACACCTGTAGCAGTTAGGGGAAAAAAATGCTTCCTTCTTGAAAGGGTGATTGGGGTGACATACAGAAGTGTGGCACAGAATCTGTTATATGTGTTCAAGCTTGTTAAACTTATTGTTCTCCTAAAGTTCATATTCTCCTAAAAATCATGTTCACCTATGCTAAAAATGGTGATTATTGTCTTAGATTTCCTAATATTTCACGAGGTCATGTTCCTACTTCACACATACCATCCCTGAAATAAAAATCAAAACATAATATTCTCTTTCTCTAAAGTAGGGTGGAGACTGATTTTTTCTAGGACTTTTTTTTAAATTTAACTTTTGAGGCCATAGAAATATCTTATAGAGTATGTGAACAATAGATATTTCTTTTCTATGCCTAGATACTCTGATTTAGCCTTTCATGGGCAGTAAGAGAATATAATAATTTAAGTAGTATGTTCTTATTTTGTGTACTTTTCCTGTACTCAAAAAGCACAATAATGTTTGCAGGAAAAATAAATCTGGGGTAGTAAAAATTGCATGGAGGCATAGTAGAGAATTTCTAGAACTAGAATAGAAACAAGTAAACCCAGTGACCATTGTTAGTTTCTACATGGCATTTTCCAATAAAAAGAACCAGTAATCCTTGGAGAAATGACTGTTTCTATGTTGGAGCAGAAAGTAAGTAAAAGCATAATAATAATAACAATAGCAACAACAACACTTGAAGAAAACTGAGGTCCTTCTGAAAGATTTCTCAGTGTCCAAAATTAGAACAATTTCTCAACAAAGTAATGCTAATTTCCAGTTTTGGCACAAATATAGAGAGCTTAGAGGTTGTCATTCTCAATCTTGCATGGAGAAAAAGCTGAACAGACTGAAAATAAATTATTTTTCTTGGATTTGTAAGGGAACTGAGATTTCAAGACAAACACTCACTCCCACATCCAGAGAGACAGCTTACTAGAGAGTCACAGCTGAGATCGGCTTCCAGGGCAAGGAGATACAGGAGCCATGAACTGGTGGTAGCCCTTGGTGGTGCCTTTTATGAACTGCTGGATGCTGAGTGTGGAGGATGAAGTGGAGAGTGATAAACTGGGGGTGCTCCAGTCTGGGGTGACAGGCCACATTTGGGAAACAGATCAAACTCTAGGAAACCTAGTAGGTTCCATAGTGCAGTTCCAAGAAAGATCTCCCGACTCTGGCAGAGGTAAGGGAAGAATAACCATCGTGAAATATACCTAGAATGTTCTCCATTCCAAAGTCCTGCTCTCCATGCGAAAATATTTTCCCTGCGCCTGACTCAGGTCGGTGTACGGCAAAAACCATCACAAAATTGTGAGGAGGTATCCAAGTAAAGAAAATTAATATATAAAAAGATTTTACTAGAAACTCAATCCAGCTGTAAAAGGACATACTTTTCACACCAGCAACCCCCTACATTTTCTAACAGGGAAAAACAGAAGTTCTGGCAGTGAAATAGCACTGATGGTGGACAATACCCAGACACTAATTGCTTGAGGCTTAAATATTAGATTACAAAATGCTTAGCTTACCTAATGACTAAAAAGCCAATGAAATGACTTTCAGGATAGCAGTAGATTACAGCTGGATAAACAGTCAGATACTGACTCTCTTTTAGGAAGGAAGACATGTCAAGAGCAGAAGCAAGGAAGCCTAAAAGAGGGGTGGTCTGTTTGCTTTAGTCACCCAGTCGTGTCCGACTCTTTGTGACCCCATGGACTGTAGCCCGCCAGGCTCCTCTGTCCATGGGATTTCCAGGCAAGAATACTGGAGTGGGTTGCTATTTCCTTCTCCAAAAAAGAGGGGTTAAATGGCTCCAAAAGGATAACAGATTTCTCTATTTCTCCTTTCAGTTCTATCCATTTCTTCAATTCAGTTCAGTCACTCAGTCATGTCTGACTCTGTGACCCCATGGACTGCAGCATGCCTGGCCTCCCTGTCCATCACCAATTCCAGGACCTTACTCAAACTCATGCCCATCGAGTTGGTGATGCCATCCAACCATCTCATCCTCTGTCATCCCCTTCTCCTCCCACCTTCAATCTTTCCCAGCATCAGGATATGTTCAAATGAGCCAGTTCTTCACATAAGGTAGCCAAAGTATTGGAGTTTCAGCTTCAGCATCAGTCCTTCCAATGAACACCCAGGACTGATCTCCTTTAGGATGGACTGGTTGGATCTCCTAGCAGTCCAAGCGTCTCTCAAGAGTCTTCACCAACACCACAGTTCAAAAGCATCAATTCTTTGGCACTCAGCTTTCTTTATAGTTCAACTCTCACATCCATATATGACCACTGGAAAAACCATAACTTTGACTGGACAGACCTTTGTTGGCAAAGTAATGTCTCTGCTTTTTAATATACTGTCTAAGTTGGTCATAACTTTTCTTCTAAAGAGCAAGTGTCTTTTAATTTCATGGCTGAAGTCACCATCTGCAGTGATTTTGGAGCCCCCCAAAATAAAGTCAGCCACTTTTTCTATTGTTTCCCCATCTATTTGTCATGACGTGATGTGACCGGATGCCATGATCTTAGTTTTCTGAATGTTGAGTTTTAAGCCAACTTTTTCACTCTCCTTTTTCACTTTCATTAAGAGGCTCTTTAGTTCCTCTTTGTTTTTTGCCATAAGGGTGGTGTCATCTGTATATCTGAGGTTATTGATATTTCTCCCTGAAATCTTGATTCGAGATTGTGCTTCATCCAGCCTGGAATTTCACATGATGTACTCTGCACAGAAGTTAAATAAGCAGGGTGACAGTATACAGCCTTGATGTACTCCTTTCTTGAATTGAAGCCAGTCTGTTTTTACATGTCCAGTAGTAATTGTTGCTTCTTGACCTGTATACAGGTCAAGGTTCAACCCAGGGACTGAACCCAGGTCTTCCACATTGCAGGCGGATTCTTCACCATCTGAGTCACCAGTTAAGCCTATCCATTTCTTACTATGCAATTTTTATTTCTGGCAATTTTCCATGTTCTGAAACCTTTTTGTTGAATTATTGCGGAGTAGACTCAACTATATGCTGTAAATAAGAAACCCTTTTTAAATATAAAGAATCAGATAAGCTAAAGGGAAAGTAAAATATACATTTGTTGTTCAGCTGCAAAATCATGTCCAACTCTTTTGGACCCCATGGACTGTAACCTGCTGGGCTCTTCCATCTATGGGGTTTCCCATGGAATGGGTTGTCATTTCTTTCTCCAGGGGATCTTCCCAACCCAGAGATTGAAACTGGGGCTCCTGCCACATCTTTTGCATTGCAGATGGATTCTTTACCTCTGAGCCACTGGGGAAGCCATAACATATACATTATGCTAACACTAACCAAAATAAGCTGGAGTAGCTATATTTGAGTTTTACACAAAGACCTCAAAACAAGGAAAATTGTCTGGAAAAAAGGGTAGCATTAAATAATGAGAGTCAAAAACTGACAGAACTGAAAGGAGAAAGAGAGATCAACTATCATTGTCAGAGACGTCATTATCTCTTCATTATTTAGATAAAAAGGGAAGAAAATATGAAAAGATAATGTTAACCCGAACAACATTATTGATCAACTTAATGTAAGTGATATTCATATAATATTCCACACCCAGTGAATAGACATTTTTCTCAAGCTCTCATAGAATATTCACCAGCATGGAACACACTGTGGGCAACAAAATAATATTTTCAGAGACTTAAAAGAACATAAACAATTTTTAAAAACTGTTCTCAGATACGAAAATTAAACTAGTGCAATGGTCTAAAACCTTTCAATGTGATGACCTTAGGAGGTAGGGGTTTTGGGAGGAACTTAGGTCAGACTTTATTTTTCTGGGCTCCAAAATCACTGCAGATGGTAATGCGGTCATGAAATTAAAAGACACTTACTCCTTGGGAGGAAAGTTATGACCAACCTAGATAACGTATTAAAAAGCCGAGACATTACTTTGCCAACAAAGGTCCATCTAGTCGAGACTACGGTTTTTCCAGTGGTCATGTATGGATGTGAGAGTTGGACTGTGAAGAAAGCTGAGCACCGGAGAATTGATGCTTTTGAACTGTGGTGTTGGAGGAGACTCTTGAGAGTCCCTTGGACTGCAAGGAGATCCAACCTGTCCATCCTAAAGGAGATCAGTCCTGGGTGTTCATTGGAAGGACTGATGTTGAAGCTGAAACTCCAACACTTTGGTCACCTCATGCAAAGAGTTGACTCATTGGAAAAGACCCTGATGCTGGGAGGGATTGGGGGCAGGAGGAGAAGGGGACGACAGAGGATGAGATGGCTGGATGGCATCACCGACTTGATGGATATCAGTTCAGTTCAGTTCAGCTCAGTCGCTCAGTCGTGTCTGACTCTTTGCGACCCCATGAACCGCAGCATGCCAGGCCTCCCTGTCCATCATCAACTCCCAGAGTTTACTCAAACTCATGTCCATTGAGGTTAATACTGAACATGAAAAGAAGAACTGGTTCCAAATTGGGAAAAGAGCACATCAAGGGTGTATATTGTCACCCTGCTTATTTAACTTCTATGTCAAGTACATCATGAGAAATGCCAGGCTAGATGAAGCACAAGCTGGAATATATATTTCTGGGAGAAATATCAATAAACTAAGATATACAGATGACACCACACTTATGGCAGAAAGTGAAGAGGAATTAAAGAGCCTCTTGGTAAAGGTAAAAGAGGAGAGTGAAAAAGCTGGCTTAAAACTCAACATTCAAAAACTAAGATCATGGTATCTGTTCCCATTATTTCATGGAAAATAGATGGAGAAACAATGGAAACAGTGACAGACTTTATTTTTTGGAGCTCCAGAATCACTGCAGTTGGTGACTGCAGCCATGGAATTAAAAGATGCTTGCTCCTTGGATGAAAAGTTATGGCCAATCTACAGAGCACATTAAAGGGCAGAGACATCACTGAGCTGTCAGATCCACCGAGTCAAAGTCTAGTCTCATCAAAAACTACTGGTTTTTCCAGGGGTCATGTGTGGATGTGAGAGTTAGACCATTAAGAAAGCTGAGCACAGAAGAATTGATGCCTTTGAACTGTGGAGTTGGAGAAGACTCTTGAGAGTCCCTTGGACTGCAAGGAGATCCAACCAGTCCATCCTAAAGGAAATCAGTCCTGAATAGTCCCTGGAAGGACTGATGCTGAAACTGAGGCTCCAATACTTTGGCTACCTGATGCAAAGAGCAGGCTCACTGAAAAGATCCTGATTCTGGGAAAGATTGAAGGCAAGAGGAGAGCTGAATGACAGAGGCTGAGATGGTTGGCTGGCATCACGGACTCAATGGACATGAGTTTGAGGAAGTTCCAGGAGATGGTGATGGACAGGGAAACCTGGCGTGCTGCAGTCCATGGGGTCACAAAGTGTCAGATACAACTGAACAACAACAAAATTTCTGTTGTTTATAAACTACCCTTACTCAGGTATTTTGTTATACCAGCCCAAAAGGATTAAGGCAACTAGAAATCAATAATGGAAAGATATCAGGAAAATTTCTAAATATTTCCTAAATTTCAAAGTTTCCAAATCTGAATATTAAACAATACACTCCTAAATAACAGTAGGTTAAAGATGAAATCTCAAAGAGAAAGTAAAATTATTTTAAACTAAATGAAATTGAGACTATAAAATCAACATTTGTATGGAGCTTGATAAAATTTACAACATTATATATATATATATATATATATATACAAATATTTTCATCACAAAATTAAACCTCTATTTTAGGAAAGTAGAAAAAGAAGAGCAATATAAATCTAGAGTAAATAGAAGAAGACAAATTAAAAATTAGATCAGAAGTTAGTGAAAATGAAAACAGAAAAATGACAGAAAATCAACAAAACCAAAAATAAAAATATTGTCTGAAAAGAACAACGAAGTTAAAACTTTCTAACCATGTTAAGAAAAATGAGAGATGACACAAATTACCAATATTAGGAATGAAACTGTCACTGTTGATTCCACAGACATTAGAAGAATACTAAAGAAAACTTAGGAACAATTCCATGGTCCAAAATTTGACAACTTAGAAAAAATGGACTGATCTCATAAAGATGAAAAAAAAAAAAAATCCCACAATAATGGATAAGTTAAATGGGCCTATTTTTGTTTAACTTGAACCAATAGAATCAATAATCAATTACCTTCCAAAACAGAAAGCTTTAGGCCCAGAAGTTTAATGGTGAGCTCTAATAAACTTTTAAATGAAAAATATTAATAATTATCTACAATCTTTTCTCAAAAATTTAAACACATGTTGTGAGGTTAAAATTCTAATACCAAAATAAGACAAAAAGATTACAAAATAGAAGAAAAAAACTACACAATCTCTCTCAGACAGAAATTTCCCTACTAACTATAGTTAATAAATCCAGCAATGTATAATAAAAAATAATACATGTTGACAAATGAGATTTATTTCAGGTATGTAAGGCCAACTAAACATTCAACAGATTTTACTGGAACAATTCAAAGTCAAATGCAAAGAATTTTTTTGGAAATTTCAAAACCGATGCCCAGTAATTTAGATACATGTTTTGTACTTTTCATAAAAGTGAATTCAAATCAGATCATATATGTAAATGTAAATAAAATATTGTAAAAGTTTCTAGAAGAAAACACAGGTGAAAATCTGTGTGTCCTGGGGTTTGATGAGTTTAGGTAGAAAATAAAATATGATCCATGAAAGAAAAGAATGATATACTGGATTCATTGCAATAAAAAGGTTTGTTTTGCAGAAGTTAGCGGAAAATGGAAAGACAAGCCAAGATTGAGATAAAGTATCTGTAAGATACAGATGTGATAAAGGAATTTTATCCAACATGTACAAATACTCTGTAAAGAAGACAGCAGCTCAATTAAAAATGGGCAAAATATAGAAGCTGATATTTAAGTTATTTGGCTAAAGAAGATGTAAAGATAGAAAACAAGCATATGAAAAGATGCTCAGAGTTGTTTGCCAAGAGACAATTGCAAATTAAACTACAGAGATACCATTTCATACCTAGTAGGACATTTGAATTAAAAAAACACTGATAATACCAATTGCTTGCAAAGTTGTGAAGCAACATGAATCCCCATTCATTGTTGCTGGGAATGCAAAATATCACAAGCACTTTGTAGCCTACATTCAAGCAATCACATTCCTGATTTTACACAACTGATTTGAGAACACAACAAATGCTTATACCATTTTTATTTTACAAAATTGGAACCAATTAAAATGTTCTTTTAGGTGAAGGTGATAAGTTGCAGTAGGTGAAGAGATAAGTAGTAGGTGAAGGGATAAATTGCAGTGCATACATATCATGGAACAATATTTAATGACCAAAAATGTTCTATCAAGCCATGAAAAGACATAGGTAGATTATAAATGCATATTAAGAAGTGAAAAGAACATATATTCAAAAGTTTCTATACTATGTGATTCCAATTATATTACATTTTGGAAAAACATCTGACTCAATGAACATGAGTTTGAGTAAACTCCGGGAGTTGGTGATGGACAGGGAGGCCTGTGTGCTGTGGTTCATGGGGTTGCAAAGAGTCAGACACGACTGAGCGACTGAACTGAACTGAAACATCAGATGAATCCTAATTGAGGGATAGTCTACAAAATACTTGAACTTTACTGCTTAAAACTGTGAGGGCCAATAAAGACAAAGTCTGAGAAATCAATCAGAGCCAACAAGGGCCAAAAGAGACTTGTCTACATCCTCAATGAGGGAAGTATGAAAAATTGTGCTGATCTAAGAAATCTTATCAGTAAGTGGAGCATGTAAGACTAAAGGCAAAAGAAACTATAGGTGACCTTGAACAACATGGGTTTGGACTGTGAAAGTCCACATATGTGGGGATTTTTTCCAACACACACGTGTCCCAGTACTACATGATCTGTAGATACAGAATTGCATATACAGAGGGCTGACTATAAATTATAGACACATTGTCCCATGTGTGGGATTGGCATCCCTAACCCAAGTTGTTCAAGGGTCAACTGTACAGATCAGTCACACAGTACACGTTAATTGTAGGTTTCTTCATGCTGGTACTAGTTAATATTTCTGATTTTATTAAGATATGTATACTAGAATCATACAATTAAATGAATGAAGAGTTAAAGGTGGTAGCCAGGTTTCTCAATGTTGGAGCGGGAAGTTAGAGATGAACAAGTGTATGTATACATATGCATATGTATTACACATATATACATGTGTGTGTGTGTGTATATTATGCATGTATATTATGGATTAGTATACATAAATACATACAACTCTATGCCGTGTCAGCTGAGAGGGCCTGGAAGCAACAACATGTCAGTAGCTATAAACACACTCGTTGCCTCGATCTCAGTTCTAATATCATTTTCTAATGAGAGAAAATGGGGCTTCTTGAATAAACAGCTGATTCTAGCACCAGGGAAAATGATATACAAGATGAACTTGAGAATCGTATAGGCCAGAAGGGAAGGGCTCTTTGTGTCTCTCACAAAAGCACACTTAATAATAGGGGTGTGCAAAGTAACAGAGGAGCCAATTAAAATCAATATGGCCAAAACGAGAATAATTTGAGGAAAACATAAAATGTGGCCGCATTATGACATCTATAGTACATGCACATATATACATGTGAACGCGAACGTATATGCAAACATAATAAACATGAGTCTATACCAAAATGTATCAATGCCTGAGTAAAGGAGAACATATACAAGTGGCTCAGGTAGAAAAGTTCCAAATAATGTATGTGGCTATTCTTTCCTTCACCAGGTGGAGTATAGCTCATTGCTTGTAAGTGTGAGTGCATCTGAGGAGTACGGTATTAAAGGTCAACAAAAAGAGTAACTTAGGGCCCCGCATTAGTAATGCCTCAAGGGTTACATCAACCGCGATAAGTCAAGATGCTACCCTTGATATGACACTTGTCAGGTCTTCCTTAAAAACCTCATCATAGTCTGTGTTTAGTTATAAAGTAAACATCAGATGAATCCTAACTGACGGGTAGTCTATGCAATACTTGACCTGTACGGTTTAAAACCTTGAGGGCCAATAAAAACAAAGTCTGAGAAATCAATCATAGCTAACAAGTGCCAAAAGAGACTTGTCTACAAGATTTAACACTGTATACTCTCGGGATAATGGAACAGAGAAATGGCCTTATGTAAAAGGCAGGAAAACTTGAATAAAGTATGTACTTTAGTTAATAATTTATGAATACTTATTCCTTAATAGTAACAAATATACCAAACAAGCATAAGTTTTTCATAATAATGGAAACTGGTACAGCATATTAAAATTCTGTGTACTATCTGGCAAGTGTTCTATAAGAAAGATACACTTTCTGTAAGAAAAATACACTTCCAATTTTTTTTTCCTGCTTTCACCACTTCCATTTATAATTGTATCAGAAGTTCTATACAGAACTTTTCTTTATTAAGGAAAAAAGAGAAAGCCATTTTCACTGGAAATGAAGTAAAAATATCTACATTCCTAGATGGCATGATTCTGTATTTTAAAAATCTGAAGAATTCAGAAGAAAAAAATACTAAAGATAATAAATTCAGCAATGTTGAAAAATTCAACATTGTGAAATCAAAACATGTTGTGTTTACATATATTTAGCAATGAACAATCTGAAAAGGAAACTAAGATAATAAGTCTGATAAGGTTTAAACACACAAAAAAGAAAAAATAATCCATATAGCTCAACAAAAAGATACAATCCAATTAAGTATCAGGCAAAGGACCAATCAGATATTTCCATAGATGACATATAAGTACATGAAAAGATTCTCCCAAGCATTAGGAAATGCAAATCAAGCCACAATAAAATAATGTTTAAACTCCTAAAATTAAGAAGTTTGAAAATAATAAAGTTATTAGAATAGAATTCAAATAATGAATTAAGTATACATGTTTCTATACTGCTATAAATAAATAAAGTAAGCTTCAAAATGCTTACTTTTGAAATGACAGCCACAGTAAATATAAAACATATTTTGTTTGAGAAAGCAATATTTATCTGATAGTGTTCAAATATGTATAACAAGAATGTTGGTAAAATTCATAATCCTTTGGTTAAGCTCATTGATACATAGTGAAAGACAATCTCTATAATAATTCATTTTGTTATAGGGTATTATTTTGAAGGAGTATGGCAGAAATTTCTGGAAAAGCATTACCAGTATCATAGATTTTTAATACTAATTCAGTGAAGAAACATAGTATTTCTTAATAAATTGGAAGCAATTTGGTTGAGGAAGAGAGAGTGGGGAGGGAAAAGATGTCAAAATAAAATAATGTAATATTCATATTCTCTTGCCTGGAGAATCCCAGGGACGGGGGATCCTGGTGGGCTGCTGTCTATGGGGTCGCACAGAGTTGGACACGACTGAAGCGACTTAGCAGCAGCAGCAATATTCATATTCATAGTTATATATTTTAAATACATCACAAGAATTTATATTTTGTCATGCATACACAATCTTAGCCAGCAGTAAATCGCAGTTTTCCTGGAATGACTGAGGTAACACAAAAATATGTGTAATAAAGGATAGAACAAATCCCACAAAGTAGATGAAAGTCATTTCCCATGATATAATAATAAAGAATAGTTGTTTACATACAGCATAAGCTCAATATCTCTTGAATTGAGCTGAGATTTGATTTATTTTCTAAGCATAATACTAGTTGTAATGATTTAAATTATTACTTGGCCATTTTTACTTATACTGCATCATAATAGCCATGTATGTCATTAAATGTTCCTCAGATTAACTTTTGATTTGATTACGACTTTAAGATCTACTAAGATATATCTAGGCTTCAGTCACACTATGTTAGGAACCACAGTGGTAAGCAGGTAGGACAGTGTGAAAAATGCCAGTGGTGTGGTCAAGATGCTGTAACAACTCAAGAAAGAGAGAAAAAACCACATTGATGTAACAAAATCTTTCTGATTCATCATTGTTTGTATGCATACCTTTTTAAGAGAAAAATCTAAAAGTGAAGTTGCTACATCACAAGATAGATGTTTTACAGATTTTTTTGACAGTTATTGACAAATCTCCCTCAAGTGTTTTATTTGCTCACATACGTACTAACAGTAGACATCAACATCACCATTTTTTTAATGTTTATAAACCTGAAAAACAAAAATATATCCCAAACTTTAAGCTTTTGGATTTTAAAGATTTCTACATGTTTCCTGCTTATTTGTATTTCTTTTTCTGTGATTTCTATATGCATCCCTATAAGTTCTATTGTTTTAACTCAGTCACATGAATGAGTAAAATGCACTAATATAATAATGGGATTAACTGTTTATGTGCACTGATAATGTTTTTTAAATATATGTTTTTAAAATTTAGTGTAGAAATATTCCACACAGATAGTTTAAATAATGCAATGAAGTCACAATCTTTACTTTTAAGGAATTTGCCCAAGTTGTAGCTCCTGAAAAGTATTCTTTAGCACAAATATTCACCTAATTAAGGATAAAGGGGTTAATCTAAATCTATCCCTTTCTAATTTCATATTTGTACTACTATAAAGTACTATCTTTATATAGAAGAAGTATTTATACTTCTATAAAATATTATCTTTATATAGCTTATATACATAGCAGAAATAATATCTGAATAAGTATTAGTATCTTGATACTTTTATATAATACAAAGCCTGACTCATTAATGTCATATGTGAAGTAGAAAAGCATTAAGTAATAATGTTGAAAATTAATATTGGTGAGTGCCACCCTTAGACACTTGATGATTATTTAGAATGTAAAAATGTAATCGTATTTTATGTGGAAAAACACATGGGCTTTTGAAGTTTTCAAATTTTATTCATCCCTAACAACTGACAGGTCTAAATTACAGTGTTCAACTGGTCTGATGCTTTCATTTAATGATGGGGAAAGTGCACTCAAGAGCGCTTACTTGGTACACAGAAGACCTCACAGCAACAGGGGCAGAGCAAGAATAGCATTTAAGACATCCTCTGTTCTTTGTTTTAGCTCATGTTTGCTAATATGCTCATAATAGAAAGAAAACCTGAAGTAATATTGGTATAAGCAGTAGGATACCAAGAAAATCAACACTTAATTAAATGGACTCAATGGAATGATTTCATTCCGCCCCCCTCCACCCAACAAACGCCTCTTTAGAATTCCCGAGCAACGCCTTTGATAGCACCCTGGAAATACGTAAGAATTTCATTTTGAAATAAAGTTACAAAGTTTTTATTTAGCTATTAAACATGTTTTCTTCAATTGATTTACATGTATCTAGAGATCTGATAAAACTGAATAGAATATTTTAAAACCTTTCAGAGGTAAAGAAGTATGTAAATGAAAGAATTGGGTTAAAAAATTCATAAAAAATGACATATATTTGTGAAAATAAAGAGCATCAAGCTTATCTTCTGAAGGCTTTTATAGTTTATACTTAATCCTATATGACTTCACAAAAATTTTTCAAGAAAGCTCATTTTAATATGTGAGATTAAATGCACCTTTTATGCATTCATAGTTCATGGTTTATCAGTGTTATTATCCAAGACTGTCATAATAGGCATCTTTTTATTGAAATCTATAAGAATCTAATAAACATAAAAGGAATTTTCATACAAACCTTTCAATATGAAATGACCCTTAGCAAACAAGAAACTCTGGAAGGAGAATATGCAAGTTGGATATGAAATAATCCATGCACACATATATAAGACATAAAGGCATATGTATCTACAGTAAATGTAATTACTTACATTTATATTATATAAATTCAGTAGTATATAAAGAAATATAGTGTGTATGTATTTGTATGTGTGTATGAGACAAAGAATAGAATACCGGCCTTTTTTTTTTAAATCAATTCCCAGACTATCTCTGAAAATAATTTGTAATTCATAAAGTTATTGCTCAGGAATAGTTTACAGTGTCTGATTAAACATGTAACATATTATTCAGAGAGAAATGTGTGTTGTATTTATTTAGAAAGCTTTACAGCATTACACCATTATCTAAATGAGTTAAATATCATTGAAACATACTTTGATTAATGTGGTTAGACTGTATTCACAGTAAGTTTATGTCAAGACAATATCTTCCTCATCTTGTCTTCCTCTTTCTTCTTTGAAATGTCTTAATTACCAACAACTTTCCAAACTTTAACTTTTATTGTCTCTACAACTATTATAAAAATCTGACAAAACTGGTAATTGGAAAAATGAGTATTTCTCTGGATATAAACTGCAGTTCCATTTTCAATCTAGAAATCATTTCACTGCTATCTCTAGCCTACCTTCTGAGTACGATGTAACACTTTCTCACTTCCATCAGGTGTCAATATCCCTGATTTAAGGATACAGAGAATTTGGAAGGGTAGGGAAGGGTTGAGAAGAGGCCCACACACTAGTATTTCTATTTCATTCATTTATTTTCCTTTACAAGAACTGTTTTTACTTATATACATCAGTGGAACTTATGTATATTATAAACAAACATATGTTTTATATAAAAAATTGTATTAAAACATTTTATAGATAAATATTCAAATTTGTTTACACATTTTAATAGTAACAATCCTTAATAATAGAATGATCTTTGTGCTTTTTGATCAAGGTTTTTATGCCATAATTAAGCAAGTTTAAGAGGACACTGTTAAAAAGTATAAAAAACAAAGCAAAGAGCAGCAGTAAGTAATAAAAAGAAAATACTCTCAGAGGATCAACTATAGTTTGTTTCTAAAGGGTCTTTCAATGCCAAGGGGAGTTTTATTGAAAGAAGCCTGTTCTTTACTTTTTAATAACATATTTACTGTAGTGTACAGTTTAATAAAAGTTTTTAGAGTTTCAAATCCTTTAAGCATACTTCGCAGTGTCTCAAGAACAAGGTGCACTGTGGCTAAGATAACTTTTGGTACAAAAATAACATTGTATAGATCTTTTATTTAGTTATTGACCCACTCCACACCTGCACATTTTTTTTTTTTTGTTTTCTGCCACAAGGCTAAAAGCAAAAACTATTCAATATATACAATTGAAATGAACAATTTTTATACCTGCTGATTAAGGATATTTTCAAAATAAAAAATTGTCTAACGTATTTCATAGATCATGGTTTCTCCAACTATTTTGTTCCAAATCATATTCAGCTTTTTGTTAATTTCATAGGCTGATGAAACGTTTCCAATAAGCAGTAAGTCCAAGCTATCAAATTCTCTGAATAGTTATCCAGTATTTGAGTTTCTTGCTGATAAAATATTACAGATATTAACATTCATTTTCAAGGCTAGCATTTTCCCTAATGTTTCAGTTTTGTTACACATTTAATTGCTCATATTCACTTGAAGTTCAGTTCAAGTCTGTGATACTACAGTAGCAATTTATTAAGAACTGGCACTTTAAAGGTTCAGTATTAAAAGATTAACAGTGAATTATAGCACTGAGTGCACATTAAACTACCATCTTGTGCAACAAATGTTGCAGATAATCTGCAACCTGAAATATTAATATTTTACTGCTTTGGAGATTACATTAATTACAGTCACTTTAAGAATGCAATAATTAGACTGTTTTATGGTAACCACTAAGGTCAGTTTATGTAAGTAATTATTCATCTGCTACAAAGCTTCATGAAAGTATTAAACAATCATATATGTACACTTGTATATTCTGTGTGTCTTAAAAATTGTGATGTTTATAAAGTATAACACTGGTGAATGGCATTCCTGTGACAAAGAAAAAAGCATTTGAGATAAAAATGAGTAATCTCTGGCATCAAATTTAAAAAACAAAACTTAATGCCTATACATGGATGACATAGGCTTGAATGTGCATAATTTACTCCTCATCAATGAAATTTTTACTGTGTATTAAAAGATTATGATGAATGGAAATCATTTTTAGCAAATATTCCTGGAAAATAACCCATTCCCATGGACAACCAAGGTTAAGTTGTTGTAATATTTATCTGAATAATTAGCCCATCAGTTCTGCAGAAAACTATCAATGCTACTTTTTTATTAATGTATATTACATTGTTAATATAATATTGACTGAATTATCTAATGTGATGTATGGAAACACCACTTATTAAAAAAAGAATCATAACACTGAGTGAATATAATAAGAGTTACAGATAGGAAGTTAATAGATGATAAATATAAAAGGGGAAATGTTGCTATTAATATGGGCTATAAAAGGCATTGTAAAGCTCAAGCTGAAATAACCATTAAGAAAATGGCCCAGGTGAGCAATGAGCCAGGCTAAATTCTGAAAGAATTATGAAATTGCCCTGTGTGTGTACTGTGTACGCTCCAGTTGTGTTTGACACTTTGCAACCGTGTGGACTGTAGCCCACCAGGCAGCCCTGTCCATGAGATTCCCAAGGCAAGAATACTGGAGTGCGTTACCATGCCCTCCTCCAGGGGAGTTTCCCAACACAGAGAATGAACACTCATCTGTTCTTTACCACTAACGCCACCTGGGAAGCGGGTTCTTTACCACTAACGCCACCTGGGAAGCCAACTGCTACAATATTTTATATTGTCTGACTACAGCTTTCAGGCAATTACCCCTAGGGACATAATAGAAAATATAGATTTCAGAATTTTACCCACAAATAATAAGTAAGAACCTGGTGACTTAATGGTAAAAATTTGCCTACCAGTGCAGCAGATGTAGGCTCAATCCCTGGGTCAGGAAGACACCCTGGAGAAGAAAATGCAACCCACTCCAGTATTCTTGCCTGGGAAATCCCATGGACAGAGGAGCCTGCTGGGCTACAGCCCATGGACTTGCAAAGAGTAGGACATGAGTTAGTAACTAAACAACAACAGCAATGTATCCCAGAACCTAAACAAAGTGTTTCATATGCACATAAAAGAATTGTTGAGATATATTTTCCACATGAGCTTGTCTTCTCCACTTCCTACTTTCTACCCTGCAAGAACATATTCCTATACTTAATGCTTCAACATAGAAGTATATTATTAGAATATACTACATGCACCATATGTTTATATGATAAACACTCCTCCTCAGAAACATGTGCAATTATACCATTTTTGTGTGTGCATGCTCAGTCATGTCCAACTCTTTGTGACCCCATCCATGGAATTTTCCTGGCAAGAATACTGGAGTGGGTTGCCACTTCCTATTCCAGTAGATCTTCCCAACCCAGGGACAAGCCTGCATCTCTTGCATCTTGTGCATCAGCAAGCAGATTCTTTACTACTGTGCCACCTGGGAAGCCCATACCATTCTTAATTAGGCTTAAAAATCAAAAGTGGAAAAGTAATTACCTAAACTCACTGTTTCCTGGTAATTTATATTCTCTGATATGGTTCTTTAAATTTTATAATCTAGGTTTTTTTTTTAATTAATGGACTGAGCTCTTTGATTAATTATCTTGTCTTTAAATGTATAGATATTATGCATTTTTCAACCTCCTCATTTTATTTACCTCCTGTCCTCATGAGCAAATATAGTGTATTTGATGCAGTCTGAAACATTTGACAAATTTATACATTAGAACCATCAGGAAAAGATCAATGATACCACAATTCAGGTATTTTTTTCTCAGATCTTATTGTGTCCTTTTTCAGGATATCATAGCCTCTTATGCCCATTGTGAACTCTCAAAGGTCAATTGAATAACTTTTCTATTTCAAAATTTTTAGCAATATGTATTTCAAGTTAGTCTTCCCCCCAACAATTTACGCTAATACCAAATATATGTCATTCTTTGTGGACAGAGAATCCATGATAAGACACTGTTTGACAGATAAAACTGAGAAATACTGAGAGCTGTGATAGCAAGGAACACTGGCAGAAACAAATTAGACAGGTGTCACTTACGGGCACAAACCAAATACCTCCTCCTGTTCTAAGAGAAGTAACTCCAAAGTAGCTATAATCAAACACAGTATTAAGTAAAAGAATGGGCAGAGGTATGAAATTGAGGCTCTTCCTATTTCCATAAACCGTATCTGACCAGGAGGGTAACATGACTGTTGTGTGAAAAGAGAAATACCACACCATGAAAGACAGGATATTTTCTGACAGAGTGAAAGAAGCACGCTACCATGGAGAGATTTCTGATTAAAATAAGAGTTTGTTGATTTTGACTTAAGTTCTGTGTACAAATAATTCGTCCACTATATTCAACTGCTTCATAACTGAATTTCTGAATTCAATCAAGCTAAAATAATTAATTTTTTCTCTGTAATGCAGAGATAACTAGCTATAGACTCCCCATATTATTTTGTGAGCATTCACAAAATCTTACAAGGGAAGAAAGGGTTTTTCATATCCATGAATACTCTGATCAGTTAAATGTTTTATTTACTGAGTCAAAAATTGTTCCTAAACTCATTCAAGTTAGCAACCATTCCATTATATGGTTGCTTTCAAAAATGATTGTGGAGAATTTCAGATGAAAAGAAAAAGTATTTTTTGATCAAAACTGTAACATTCTCATAAGTTAAAGAAAATAGGATTTCAGTTTTAAAAGAAATGCTCAAAGGGCACTATCATTATCATAACAGATTATTATAAACACCTTAAATTAAAAATGTTTCAATGAAATAATTATCACTGCAAGATTTTTCACAGATGTAATAATCAGAGGAAGGCCAATGGACTGAGATCATATGAAACACAGGTAGGATTATCAGTAGAAAACTCCCATAAATCAAATGATCATGTGTCATTGGATATATATATTTATGTATCATCTGGTTGAAATACATTTCATCTAAATTAAATTTGTATTTTGTATTTTATGCTTATATATATATAGCTACTTCTCATCATTAGAACTGTACATTTTATACTTAAGCTTGCACAAAACAGCTGCTTAGCTTTCAGTCACTTTCCTCTAATCAATTCTATAGTTCTTCCTAAGCCTTCTTCCTGAAGTACAATTAGATCACATTAATCCCTGGTTCAGAAAAAGGAAAAAAAAATCAATGATGCCCCATTGCCTGAGGAATTAAAATCTTACTCGTTAGGCTCAGATCTTCTTAAAGTCTGGTCTCAGCCTCAATTGGAAAAAAACATGCTCCATCTCTACTCATGCTGTGCTCTCTAGCAACAAAATCAAATACAAAAAAGCTCACATGTAGCAAATGATAAACTATTTGGTTTAGTAAAGCCATGCTTTTTTCGATCTGTGATTTAAGGATAATTAATGATCATTTCATACTACTACACAGGGGTAGGTTTGGGAGGCATAGTGAACATTAGGAATAATAAAGAGGCCACAGTGGCAATGATCCACATTCCTCACCCTGATTTGTTCATGGCTAACAGTTCTTTGCATACCCCCCTACTTTCAACTTTGTATAACTTTTTACATTTTACTTAGAGCATAAGCTCCTTACTCGTGTACATGGCAGTTCATATACAAAAATGTATATGTTTACATCTATACATTCAAAATGACTATTTATACACAAAATGCATCCCTTTAACTGAAAGTGAGTTTACAGAACTAAATGTTGACTTTCTGCATGTTTCTTTATGTCTTCAGCACGGTTTCTATACATGGATGAGAGTTGGAGATTCGTCACCTAGTTTAACCAAGGTGAAGACACAATAATTCTTCCTCTCTATGAAACTGTGAGCTGAAAAATATCTTCCTGCTTAAAAAAAAGAAAGAGCTTTCTCTCTGCCGAGTTGTAGCTGTATCATGGATAAGCCATAGTAGCTAATAGTTAATAAAACAACAAGCTGGGTCTGGTTTGGTTCCCATGTACAGGGCTTGGAACTTGCCACTCCATCCTAACAACTAGGAAACTGAACAAACTGAAAAAGTGAACACCTTTCCTTGGATTCATAAGAGAGGGGAGGACACACGGCAAACTGCTGTCCCCAAGACTGGAGACACAGGTGAACATGGCAAGTCAGGACTTGTCAAAACAGAAACTCATAAACAGAAATCAGTGCTGGGGAGGGAAAATCTCAACTGCAATTGTTGAGTTAATGGAGCTTCAGCATGAACAAGTCTGAGAGTGAAAAATTCCACTGGGATCTAGTCATGGAGGATGTGCGTGGGGTACTCACAGTTTTTATACTTTTGTGACTTACCACCAAGAGCCAGACTAGGTTTTCACAGTAAACGTTGAATAAAATCTCTTTATGTTTCTGGGGTGGGGCGAGGAAAAGGAGTAATTTTGAAATATTCCAGAGCACATTTTCTTCCTAACAAGGTAGGTGAAAGTGAAAGTGAAAGTGGAGTCGCTCAGTCGTGTCTGACTCTTTGCGACCCCTTGGACTGCAGCCCACCAGGCTCCTCCATCCGTGGAATTCTCCAGGCAAGAATACTGGGGTGGGTTGCCATTTCCGAGGTAGGTACTCAGGAAAAATGATTTAATCAGAGCCTAACTTGTTGTGGTTTTTGTAAAAGACTAACTGATCTAGGCAATGGGAAATATCCAGCTCCAGGCAGCTCTTAACATTCCATGTGAGAAAGGAGAAATACTCAAGTCTAGTCCCTCGAGTCATTTTGCCCAATTAAAGGAAGAGGAGGGAAAACTGAGATGCACTTATGAAGTTCACAGCCCAGGGGGTATAGGCCGATTGAAGACTAAGACCTAACCATAAGACTATAGAATACTTCCCCTCCCTCCGTCTCCTTGCCACCGCATTACTGTAGGTCTGTTTACAACAGATACTTTTATCTATTGCATCGCATCTACCTATCAAGAAAATAAACAAACAAACAACAACAACAAAAAAAAAACCCACTATAAGGCAAAAGGCAATAAGCACAATCTGAAGGGACAGGACAAACTTAAGAATCAGGCATGACAACAATGTTGGAATTATCTGATTGGAAATTTGAAACAACCATGAACAGAATGCTAAGAGCTCTAATGGATAAAGTAGTTGTTGTTCAGTCACTAAACTCTGTCTAACTTTCTGTGACTCCATGGACTGCAGTATGCCAGGCTTCCCAGTCCTTTAGTATCTCCCAGAGTTTGTTCAAACTCATGTCTATTAAGTTGGTAATGCTATCCAACCATCTTTTATCCTCTTTTGCTTACTTCTCTTCCTGCCCTCAAACTTTCCCAGCAACAGGACCTTTTGCAGTCAATTGGCTCCTCAAATCAGGTGACCAAAGTATGCATCACCCTCAATAGTGAAAAATTGAAAGCATTTCCCCTGAAATCAGGAACAAGACAAGGGTGTCCACTCTCACCACTACTATTCAACATAGTGTTGGAAGTTTTGGCCACAGCAATCAGAGCAGAAAAAGAAGTAAAAGGAATCTAGATAGAAAAAGAAGAAGTGAAACTCTCGCTGTTTGCACATGACATGATCCTCTACATAGAAAACCCTAAAGACTCTACCAGAAAATTACTAGAGCTAATCAATGAATATAGTAAAGTTGCAGGATATAAAATTAACACACAGAAATCCCTTGCATTCCTATACACTAACAATGAAAAAACAGAAAGAGAAATTAAGGAAACAATACCATTCACCATTGCAACAAAAAGAATAAAATACTTAGGAGTATATCTACCTAAAGAAACAAAAGACCTATACATAGAAAACTATAAAACACTGATGAAAGAAATCAAAGAGGACAGAAACAGATGGAGAAACATACCGTGTTCATGGATTGGAAGAATCAATATTGTCAAAATGGCTATTCTACCCAACGCAATCTATAGATTCAATGCAATCCCTATCAAACTACCAACAGTATCTTTCACAGAACTAGAACAAATAATTTCACAATTTGTATGGAAATACAAAAAACCTCGAATAACCAAAGCAGTCTTGAGAAAGAAGGATAGAACTGGAGGAATCAACCTGTCTGACTTCAGACTATACTACAAAGCCACAGTCATCAAGACAGTATGGTACTGGCACAAAGACAGAAATATAGATCAATGGAACAGAATAGAAAGCCCAGATGAACCCAAGAACCTATGCTCACCTTATCTTCGACAAAGGAGGCAAGGATATACAATGGAAAAAAGATAACCTCTTTAACAAGTGGTGCTGGGAAAGCTGGTCAACCACGTGTAAAAGAATGAAACTAGAACACTTTCTAACACCATACACAAAAATAAACTCAAAATGGATTAAAGATCTAAATGTAAGACCAGAAACTATAAAACTCCTAGAGGAGAACATAGGCAAAACACTCTCTGACATAAATCACAGCAGGATCCTCTATGACCCACCTCCCAGAATATAGGAAATAAAAGCAAAAATAAACAAATGGGACCTAATGAAACTTAAAAGCTTTTGCACAACAAGGGAAACTATAAGCAAGGTGAAAAGACAGCCCTCAGATTGGGAGAAAATAATAGCAAACGGAGCAACAGACAAAGGATTAATCTCAAAAATATGCAAGCAACTCCTCCAGCTCAACTCCAGAAAAATAAATGACCCAATCAAAAAATGGGCCAAAGAACTAAACAGACATTTCTCCAAAGAAGACATACAGATGGCTAACAAACACATGAAAAGATGCTCAACATCACTCATTATCAGAGAAATGCAAATCAAAACCACAATGAGGTACCATTATACACCAGTCAGGATGGCTGCTATCCAAAAGTCTACAAGAAATAAATGCTGGAGAGGGTGTGGAGAAAAGGGAACCCTCTTACACTATTGGTGGGAATGCAAACTAGTACAGCCACTATGGAAAACAGTGTGGAGATTTCTTTAAAAACTGGAAATAGAATTGCCATATGACCCAGCAATCCCACTCCTGGGCATACACACTGAGGAAACCAAATCTGAAAGAGACACATGCACCCCAATATTCATCACAGCACTGTTTATAATAGCCAGGACATGGAAGCAACCTAGATGCTCATCAGCAGACGAATGGATAAGGAAGCTGTGGTACATATACACCATGGAATATTACTCAGCCATTAAAAAGAATTCATTTGAATCAGTTCTAATGAGATGGATGAAACTGGAGCCCATTATACAGAGTGAAGTAAGCCAGAAAGATAAAGAACATTACCGCATACTAACACATATATATGGGATTTAGAAAGATGGTAATGGTAACCCTATATGCAAAACAGAAAAGGAGACACAGATATACAGAACAGACTTTTGGACTCTGTGGGAGAAGGCGAGGGTGGGATGTTTCGAAAGAACAGCTTGTATATTTTCTATAGTGAAACAGATCACCAGCCCAGGTGGGATGCATGAGACAAGTGCTCAGGCCGGGTGCACTGGGAAGACCCAGAGGAATCAGGTGGAGAGGGAGGTGGGAGGGGGGATGGGGATGGGGAACACATGTAACCCCATGGCTGATTCATGTCAATGTATGACAAAACCCACTGAACTGTGAAGTAATTAGCCTCCAACTAATAAAAATAAATGAAAATAAATAAATAAATAAATAAAACAGAACTAGATGTTTTTCTGGAAAAAAAAAAAAAAAGAAAGAAAGAACCAAAAAAAAAAAAAAATGCTGAAGATAGAAAACACTGTAACATAAATTAGAGATGTCTTTGATGAGCTTGGGCTTCCGTGGTGGCTCAGAGGGTAAAGCGTCTGCCTGAAATGCAGGAGACCTGAGTTCCATCCCTGGGTTGGAAAGATCCCCTGGAGAAGGAAATGGCAACCCACTCCAGTGTTCTTGCCTGGATAATCACAAGCACACAAGAGCCTCGTAGGCTACAGTCCAAATAGTCAGACACAACTGAGTAACTTCACTTCACTTTTGATGAGCTTATTATCGGAATGGCATAGTTGAATAAATAATCTCTGAGAATATATCAATAGAGGCCTCCAATACTGAAAAACAAAGAGAACAAGATTGGAAAAACAATGCAAAAATAGAACAAAGTATGCAAGAATGGGGAGACAATTCTAAAAGGTGCAAGATATACATTAATGGGAATAACAGAAGGAGAAGAAAGAGAGAAAGAAACAGAGAAATATTTGAAATAATAACGACGGAGAATTTATCCAAATTAATGTCAGAGACCTAACCACAGATCCAGGAACACCTCATGGGATGACTGCTAAAATAAATCTACCCATTGGCATATGCGCTTCCTAGGTGGAGCTTGTGGGAGAACCCACCTGCCAATGCAGCAGATGGAAGAGACTTGGGTTCGATCCCTGGCTCAGGAAGATCCCCTGGAGAAGGGTATGGCAACCCACTCCAGTATTCTTGCCTGGAGCATCCCATGGACAGAGGAGCCTGGCAGCCTATAGTCCACAGGGTCATAAAGAGTTGAACACAACTGAAGTGACTTAGCACAAATAGGACAACTTGGCATATCATTATCAAACCACAGGACATCAAAGTTTAAAAATTCCTGAAAGAAGTCAGAAAAAACAACAGTAGCAACAACAACAAATTACTTTAGAAAGCAAAGGTAGGAATTGCATCTGACTTCTCAAAACCTGTGCAGACTAGAGAGAGCGGGGTGGAACAATAAAAGTGGAGACAAACAGCAACCTACAGGTTTTTTTTGTTTTTACCCTGCAAAATTATTCCACAAAAGTGAAAGGGAAATAAAGATATTCTCAGGTAAACAAAAATAGAGGGAATTTATTGCCACCTGCCTTATAAGAAATGTTGAAAGAGCTTCATTAGAGAAAAGACGTGATATTGATTAGAAACTCAGATCTACATAAAAATGAAAAATATTGAAGAATAAGTGAAGGTAAAATAAAAACTTTTATTTTTCCATTTCATTATAATGTTCAGTTCAGTTCAGTCGCGCAGCCGTGTCCAACTCTCTGCAACCCCATGAACTGCAGCACGCCAGGCCTCCCTGTCCATCACCAACTCCCAGAGTTTACTCAAACTCATGTCCATCGAGTCGGTGATGCCATCCAACCATCTCATCCTCTGTCAACCCCTTCTCCTCCTGCCCCCAATCCCTCCCAGCATCTTTTCAAATGAGTCAAATCTTCACATCAGGTGGCCAAAGTACTGGAGTTTCAGCTTCAGCATCAGTCCTTCCAATGAAAACCCAGGACTGATCTCCTTTAGGATGGACTGCTTGGATCTCCTTGAAGTCCAAGGGACTCTCAAGAGTCTTCTCCAACACCACAGTTGAAAAGCATCAATTCTTCGGTGCTCAGCTTTCTTCACAGTCCAACTCTCACATCCATACATGACCACTGGAAAAACCATAGCCTTGACTAGATGGACCTTTGTTGGCAAAGTAATGTCTCTGCTTTTTAATATGCTGTCTAGGTTGGTCATAGCTTTCCTTCCAAGGAGTAAGTGTCTTTTAATTTCATAGCTGCAATCACCATCTGCAGTGATTTTGGAGCCCAGAAAAATAGTCATCCACTGTTTCCCCATCTATTTCCCATGAAGTGATGGGACAGGATGCCATAATCTTAGTTTTCTGAATGTTGAGCTTTAAGCCAACTTTTTCACTCTCCTCTTTTACTTTCATCAAGAGGCTTTTTAGTTCCTCTTCACTTTCTGCCATAAGCGTGGTGTCATCTACATATCTGATGTTATTGATATTTCTCCCGGCAATCTTGATTCCAGCTCGTGCTTCTTTCAGCCCAGCATTTCTCATGATGTACTCTGCATATAAGTTAAGTAAGCAGGGTGACAATATATAGCCTTGACGTACTCCTTTTCCTATTTGGAACCAGTCTGTTGTTCCATGTCCAGTTATAACTGTTGCTTCCTGACCTGCATACAGGTATCTCAAGAGGCAGGTCAGGTGATCTGGTATTCCCATCTCTTTCAGAATTTTCCACAGTTTATTGTGATCCACACAGTCAAAGGCTTTGGCATAGTCCATGAAACAGAAATAGATGTTTTTCTGGAATTCTCTTGCTTTTTTGATGATCCAGCAGATGTTGGCATATTGATCTCTGGTTCCTCTGCCTTTTCTAAAAACATCTGGAATTTCACAGTTCACATATTGCTGAAGCCCGGCTTGGAGAATTTTGAGCATTACTTTACTAGTGTGTGAGATGTAGGTTTTTCAAAATAATATAGAAAGACATTGAATTCTGTATGTTTATAGACACATCATACACACACACACACACACACACACACACACACACACACACAAAGCTTCCCCAATGGTTTTGTGGGTAAAGAATCCGCCTGCAATTCATGAGATACAAGAGACAAGGGTTCATTCCCTGGGTTGGGAAATCCCCAGTATTCTTGCCTGAAAAATCCCATGGATGGAAGAGCCTGGTAGGCTACAAACCAAAGGGTCTCAAAGAATCGGACATGACTGAGTGGCTCAGCACATCACATCACATATATATACACACACACACATACACACACACTTACATGCTTATATGAAAGTGAAATAAATGACAGCAATGATATAAGGTTTAGAAAGGATTAATTACGATTATTGTGTTATGTTCACATTACCATTGAAGGCTGTTTTTTCACAGCTTTAAAAAAATCTCATGGCTAGAGTTTTAAAACCTTGTGAGTTGATAAGAGAGTTTAGAAGATGGAATAAAGTATAGAATTTATATTCCTATGCTTAAAAATAATTTAATATGAAATTACCACAAAATAAATATGCTGTGATATTTCAGAACATGAAGAGTGAAATCAATGGTTTAACAAATTGTGTCATACCTCCAGCACCATGGGATGCCATCCAGCAGTGAAAAGGAACAGCTATCAATATCTAATGGTGGTCCTCATGGATCACAATTTAATTATGCCTAGCAATAAAAGCCAGTCTAACTATTAAATGCTGTATGATTCCATTCATACAACAATCACGAAATGACCAATGATAGAGACAGATAACAGATTAGCTGGTTCCGGGGCTAGGGAGGGGGCATGAAGGGAGGTGACTATGGCAAGTTCAGTAGCGCAAGGGGCTTGACTGAAGTGTGGCTGTTGTGACAGAAGTCTGCGTGCCTTGAAGTGGCACAGAACTAAATATGCATGCACAGTATGTAAAGCTAATTAAGTCTCAGTAAGATTGATGGACTTTATTAATGTACTTTTGTGAGGCATATGAGTTGTAATACTGTACTATAGCTATGGAAGATGTTGGGAACCGAATGAAGTGTACATGGAGTTTCTCTGTGTTATTTCTTACAAGTGTATGTGAATCTACAATTATCTCAGGAAAAAAAAATTAAACTAAAGGGCAAGATAAAGAGCATCTGAAGAAACACTAAAACATTAAATACCAATTCTGAAAATGAAACATAAATTCATTAAACAAATTCATTACAGTATTTTTTAGGTTGATGACAAGTTCTGGTTCTGAATCCAACTATTTCAGTTCCTATAAGCCATATTCAAAAACAAGTTGAATAGAAAAAACAAAAAACAAACAGAAGAAAACATAACATATTAATTGAAACTAGCTGGCAGGAAATATGTGATTGCTCTACTAATAACTGGTACAAAAAATACAACTTCAAGTGTTAATAATCCAAAATGAAATTGCAGCATGCATATAAAAGAATGTGAAAATAAGTATTAAATATTCTCAAAGAATAAAAAAAACAGACAAAATTCATCCTGAAATACAGGAATATTATGCCACAACAATCCTACATGAATTTGAAAAATTAATGAAGCAATTACAGTTACGATGATACAACTCAGAGCAAACACAGGAATTCAGATAGGCAAACAAGAGGTGGTGTGTAATACACAGAGGATGTGAAGCATGAACTGTAAGATTTTAGGAAAGAGATAGAAGGGAAACTTATTTCGGACATAAAAAATAGATTACAAGAACATGAGAAAGAACAGACCCCATAGAAGCTCAACAGTTAATATGGAGTATAGAATGAGAAGACAGATAAAGTGAAAAAGAAATAAAGGAATACCTGAAAAAATTCAGATAGGATAGAAGTGTAACAGACACTTACGGTGCCTTCCCTCGTCTCGTGCCTTACCATTTCAGAGCATCAGCCACACTTTCACTACCAGCATCTCTTTTCCTGAAAACTTTTTCAACTCCTGGAGCCCTCTCTGCCCGTGCAAATGTAAGCTGGATGTGTGATAAAGATATAAGTTCTGAAGAGCAGACCTTGATCCATGCCTGATAGAATTTCTTACCCCTCCACTGAGTTTATCCTGAGGCTTTTTTTTTTTTTTAACTACCTTTGCGTTCTTCAGTGGGTTGAGTTCATGCTGCCCATGATGGCAGTTGATGATAGATACCCTTTATTAACTGCCTTTCTTTTCCTGTTTTCCTTCCTCTTTCCCACTACTTGTGTTAACTATGGCCTTGCCCAAATGTTTCCTTCTAGCAAAACCCAAACTAGGAAAGGTACTAGCAGTCATGAACTTTTGAATCAGTTTTTCAGGATATAATTTGGACATTGAATCTTCATTGTCCAAATGACAACGATTACATTTCTGGTGCTAAGTGGATGGTGATAATCCTTGGTGGCTGAATCATCACAAGTAACATACTTCTCGCATGTGGTGCAGTGGGATAAGTCAGATCTGGAGAAAGCTCCGTGGCTTATGCAATAAGCCAGTGGAGAGATAGCAGGGCAGTCGGTGATTGTAAGGACTGTGGAGTTGGTTAAGCACCACTGAAGCTGTGTTTCGTGACTAACTCCTCAGCCGTGTCCAGCTCTTTGCGACCCCAGGGACTGTGGCCCACTGGACTTCTAGGATGGGGGTGCGGGTCAAGCTCAGGTCAGTCAGCTACTGACTCAAGTGTGGTATAAAATGTACAAAAGAGACCTCATCACATTGTAAAGAGAGCCCGATCTCTTGCATCAAAAGGCAAACCTGTGCTCAAATTCCTGCCGAAGTCCTAATTTTAAGGAGAGACATGCGACAAATAAGGCAGAGTATAGAGCACTGGCAGGCCTCTGAGACTAAATTAAGGATGAGGACGTGGATGGAGCAGGACCATGAGGCCTGAGGCAAGGGTACCTGCGCAGACATCCTTGAGCACTCAGACCCCCCAGAGTTCTCTGGGACCTCTGCTCTTATAGAAGTCATCAAGAAACCTACCCTTGACTATGACATGCAAAGACATCACATGATGTCTTGCAAGGCAATAATTCATCATATTCAAGGTCTGAAGTCACTACCCTTGATTGTTTCTAGATAAATAACTATGGCCAAATTTCACCATGGAGTAACTGGAGAAGCATTGTGCCCGACCCAGAAGGTAAGAGGTCAACCACGAAAGGAACTGAAATGACTGGTTAATGAATCCTGGAAGGTAGTTGAAAATATGCATGGGGAATTACCTTGAATGTAGTAGACCCCGAGGATGGAATATAAATCTGCATAAACAAGAGTTTAATGACAGTGGGGCCCTTTCTCCTTGTTCATTATTTAAAATTCTGGTAGGAATATGGCACAATGATATCCTATAGTTAATAAAGTGGAGGTTCTGCCACTGCCTTGACAAAGTACTGAGGAATATATTCTGAGATACAGGTATGCTAGAGCAGAGTTATTATGCAAGACTGGAAAACTCCACTCACCATGTGAATCTCATTCAAACAATAACAAATGCACTAGAGAAGGGGCCGCTAGTATCACTAAGAAGCTCAGCAGCAGGGCTCCTCTGTAGGGGAGCCCTGATTATACAGATAATTGCTGTTGAACTTGATTGGAAGGTGTCACTGCCAACTGCAGAGTTCTGGAACAGCTGTGACCTACTGTCAGCATTCTTAGAAAACTCAGCAGTGGCCACAGGACTGGAAAAGTCAGGTTTTATTCCAATCCCAAAGAAGGGTAATGCCAAAAAAGTTCAAACTATAGCTAAAACTGGGCTCATTTAACATGCTAGTAAGGTAATGCACAAAATCCTTCAATCTAGGCTTCAGCAGTACATGAAGTGTGAACTTCCAGATGTACAAGCTGAGTTTACGAAAGATAAAGGAATCAGAGATGAAATTGCCAATATTTGTTAGATCATGGAGATAGAGAATTCCAGGAAACATCTGCTTATGCTTCACTGACTACATTAAAATCTTTGACTGTGTGGATCACAACAAATTGTAGAAAATTCTTAAAGAGATGGGAATACCAGACCCCCTGACCTCCCTCCTGAGAAACCTGTGTGTCAGTCAAGAAGCAGCAGTCAGAACCAGACATGGAATGGACTAGTTCCAAATTAGGAAAGGAGTACATCAAGGTTGTATGCTGTCACCATGCTTATTTAATTTATACGTAGAGTACATCATACAAAATACCAGGCTGGATGAAGCACAAGCTGGAAGCAAGATTGCTGGGAGAAATATCAGCAACCTCAGATATGCAGATGACACCACTCTAACGGCAGAAGTAAACAGGCACTAAAGAACCTCTTAATGAAAGTGAAAGAGGAGAGTGAAAAAGATGGCTTGGGACTCAACATTCAAAAAACAAAGATCATGACATCGAGTCCCAACATTTCATGGCAAACAGAAGGGGAAAAAGTAGAAACAGTTACTGATTTTATTTTCTTTGCCTGCAAAATCACTGCAGGCAGACGGTGACTGTAACCATGAAATTTAAAGATATTTGCTCCTTGGAAGGAAAGCTATGATGAACCGGGACAACATATTAAAAAAGAGACATCACTTTGCCAACAAAGGTCCGTATAGTCAAACCTATGGTTTTTCCAGTGGTCATGTGCAATGTGAGAGCTGGACTATAAAGAAGGCTGAGTACTAAAGAATAGATGCTTTCAAATTGTGGTGCTGGAGAAAACTCTTGAGAGTCTCTGGGACAGCAAGGAGATCAAACCAGTCTATCCTAAAAGAAATGAACCCTGAATATTCATTGGAAGGACTGGTTCTGAAGCTCTAATACTTTGGCCACTTGATGAGAAGAGTCAAATCATTGGGAAAGACCCTGATTCTGGTAAAGATTGAGGGTAGGAGGAGAAGGGGGCAGCAGAAGATGAGATGTTTGGATGGCATCACCGACTCAATGGACGTGAATTTGAGCAAACTCTGGGAGATAGTGAAGGACAGAGAAGCCTGGCATGATGCAGTCCACGGGTGGCAAAAAGTTGAACATGACTTAACGAGTGGACTGCAACAGTTGACCACACTTCAGTATCAGAGGTTACACATAAATGGTACCATGAAGGATTTGGCAGAAGCTCCGCACAATGTAATTTCTACCACTGACTCTTCTAACAACATAAACTTGTTTCAATCATTCAGCCTAAAAAGCGTGCTCGTTACATAAGTGCATAATTTTCAATGCCAGATTTTGATCTGAGTGTCACGCAAGTGTTGCAGTCTTCCAAATTTTCCAATGAAAAAGCTGCAGTAGTATTTCCCTTTGTGGAGAACAGCATCTTCAAAACTCAAGCTGACCTACAAGTCACGTGCTCTTTCTTGGTGGTAGGAGATGGGAAATATAACAGCTTGCCCTTTGGGAAGATGACCCAGTGGATGGTTCCACTGGAAGCACTGTGTGTTTGAAGTGCTGCCTTACAGACCTGGCATACTCTTGAAAGAATTGATATCGGACCCCTGGTCAGTGTGATGGTGTGTCTTCAGCCAGGGAGTGGAAGGGGGAGATTCCCTGCTCATCATCCTTCCCAGTGATTCACCTGAGAAATGTGAGCTTCTCTTCTCCACAACTTTTCTCTCTGATGAATGAGAGTTCCAAGTTCCCAGGGAGGAATAATGCTCTGTGAGAAGCTATGGTATGGGGCTCCACTAAAATTAACCCTAATGCCACCTCCCATTTTGTGCTCCTCATACCTGTAGTCAAAGAAAGGAGTTATTGAAACTCTCAAGTGTTACTGATCATGGTTATCAGGAGGAAAATAGCATTTTTGCTGCCTAGTGAGGGCAGAAAGAATCGTCAAGGTATCCAGAAGACTCAATGATATGCCTATTAGTGTCAAACAATGACTATGTTAAACCTTATATAAGTCTTCCCAAAAGCTAATCATAAAAGGAGAACATAAAAACTAATGTGGATACCTATGTATAGATGACCAAAAAATACACATCAACTAGGATGCACCAGCTGCAAAAACCAGAATCATCACCCTGGTTTAAGCAATGAAGTGACTATGTATTTTCTATATGAGAACCAGAGTTAGGAAGTTCCAGGTTGTTTTAATAACTCAATATTAAGTCACTATAATTACATCTATTATTTTATCATCATTTTCTCCCCCTGATGGTTACAATGTAGCCACTTTGTATCCAAATGGCACAATCTTTATTCTAGCACTGGACGCAATAGAGGAGAGGCACGGTGTAACTTCTTTCTCAGTGTAAGGTATCCTCTTTACTTTCCTATCTTTTTTCCCAGAAAGGTGCCAACAAGTTATACTGCACATGGCCTCAACTTTGAAATTTGATAACATACTAAGATTGAGTGCCCAAGTAACCCCTGGCCTTGATTTGGAATACCTAGAGAATATTTCTTTGGCAGTTTGAATAAAGGTGGCCAAAACTAAGAAAAGTAAAAAAGAAATTAATCTCTCATGCAATCCAAATATTTTAGAATATGATCATACTGATGGAAAAATTGTGAGGCTGATGGGAATTGTCAACAAATCACCAATATAAATCCTAAATGTAATGAAGCTAAAAAAGATATATAGAGGCAAAAGAGGCTAGAGAATAGCTTTGTTAATGGATCTCTTTGGTTTACTTATAAATCAGGCAATGAAACAGTCACTTTATTAGCTAAACATTATAACTTGTAGAGCATGGTTGTGTGCCCTGATTATCAAATGTTATTAGATGTTTAAGGATAAAATTATGCATATATCTGTAATTTATGCAGAACAAATATCAAAATAAATCTATAATGAATGTTTACAACACCATCATATTTGATTTATTTAATATACACTTAAAATGAAATCATTTTAATTGCTTCTTCAAGCAGATTAGCTCTTCAAACAAACTAATAGAAGTCTTATGATTATATTTAAACATACACTTTTTGTGTAATTAAAACATCCCCTTTATGAAATTCTTTATGTAATAGCTTAAGCAATACCAAAACAACAAATTCATTTGTTGTTAAATGTAAAGCTTCTAACATAAATACCTATACAATTTTACTCTACAAGTTAGAAAAATAGCTATCAGCAGTTCTCTGAATCCATATCTGCTCTATTTTATGATATATGTATTTGCCTTTGCACTACAATTCACAGAACAGTATCAATTATCATCAAGTAAAAACAAATTCTAAATACTGAGGTAAGGACTATTAATATTACTTGGGAATTTATAAGATATTATGTGATTCAGTCAGTTTATTCATTTAATGAATATGTGTGGTATAAATGGGTAGTGTGCTGTATATGAACATGAATAATGCATCCTTTAAAATATAAAATTTTCACTATAATAAATAGTTATAGATGCAGTTGCATCATTTCTGATGGAAACTATAGAGACTCTCTGCCTTACTGAAAATGTATGTTTTTTCATTGTACTGGGCAAATGTTTAATGATAAATCATAGCATTTTAAAATCACTGGTAGCAAAAAAAAAAAAAAAAAAACCCAAAACTTCAGAATGTGATTTTAAAGCCAACTTAAATCTTGATTAAGGATAGCTGAAGTAGTTTTCTGTAGCCTGTGGACCTCACTTTCCATGTTGTCTCTGCCTAAATAAAAATTATGAGAGAAAATTCATGCACTGGTTATCTATTTTAAAAAATTGCAGATTTAGGAGATGATAAAAATGGTACCCCCCCCAAAAAAAAATGGTCCCTAGATTTTGTGAAACTAGAATACTGGTGATATTGTATTTTTCAAATTTTCAGCTTCTGCTAAAGTTGATGTAATGTAAAGAAATCACTCGGTCGTGTTGACTCTCTGTAACCCCATAGACTGTAGCCCACCAGGCTCCTCTGTCCATGGGATTCTCCAGGCAAGAATACTGGAGTGGGCTGCCATTTCCTTCTCCAGGGGATCTTCCCGACCCAGGGATTGAACCCAAATCTCCTGCATTCCAGGCAGATTCTTCACCATCTGAGTCACCAGGAAAGCCTAATTCCCTCAAAAGCTGTCTTTGCATGTCTTCTATTTTTCTCTGCCTATCAAAATTTAACCACTCTGCTCTGTTGGACCAGCCTATATTGACACACCACTTTTTTAGAATTTCTACATGATCTACTTTTCATTTAACTTCTCTGATTCACATCACCCAAGGGAGTGTTTCATGCTATAAAGACCCTGAGTGAAAATAGTGATAGAACAGACTTTTATCATTACTGGGATTCATCCAACCTCATGGGACAGATTAAGAAACACCAAAATATGATAAGAGAAAGATCTGGAAAAAGAATGAAAGATATCTCACTGTGAATTTCCTTAATTTTGACCAAGTCAAACTTTTGTCATTCAGATTTGTATTAGTAGCAAATGATCACCCCACCCAATGAAGATGTTCATGTTTAGATTATTTCTGGATTTTATTTCGGGATGGACTACAGCATAATTTTATTTTTATTTTTATTTTTTTAGCATAATTTTAAAAGAGGGAAAATTTGGACACACAATGGTGACACAATTAGAGAGCATACAATGAAGAATCCTTTGAACCATAAAGAAAAAAATGCATCTTTTAAATTAAATCATACACCCAAATACTTAAAAATCAAAAATACTATGTGAGAACTTCAGGTTACAGGGTGGGAAATTAAATATATCTCTTTACTGTTCATAGAATGCAGTACACAAGTTTCCATGCCTTTGGCCAGGGAAAGACGCCAGTCTTTGGCCAGGAATATCATAAATTAGTATGCTAGGACACAAGCCCACAGAAATCAAGCCATTCCTCTACCTTGCCTAACTGGCATTTGCCACCATTTACAATTAATTTTAGTTGGACTTTCAAGCGCTTGTATCTCTTTCAGTATATAAATGGATTTTTTACTTATATGTATTTGTTTAAATTCCACCCCCCAAATGCCACAAATTATGCAGACCAGTTTTCTACATTTGGGAAAATCACAAGGATTCCGGATCCACATCCAGAATGCAATGGATGAACCTCGCCCTGGGAAAACCATCTTCCTTATCATGGTATCTCCACTGTTGAGTATTCAGTATAATAAATACATTTTTTTAGATTCTTTATGATGTGGACCATTTTCATAGCCTTTATTGGATTTGTTGCAATATGGTTTCTATTTTACATTTTGGTTTTTTGGCCACAAGGTACATGGGATCTTAGCCCCTTGACCAGGGATCAGACCCACACCCCTGCACTGGAATGTGAAGTCTTAACCATTGGACTGCCACGGAAATCTCAATAAATGAATTTTTTAAAGTAAATTATTTTTTGAATAAAATACATACTCATAAAATTGCACAAATCATGAACACCCAGTTTAATGAATTTTTGCTAACTAAACATATTCATCCACCCGGTAAGCTGATCAGGAAATTGACTAAATTGACTAAAAGCAGCACATCTGAAACTCCCCACATATGCACGTTCAGGTGCTAAACCCAATAATCTGAAATCTGAGACAGAAACATTTAACTGAAAATAAAATTATCATAAATTTAAAAGAAATATTTTTAAATAAATATTTATTTTATTTGTTTAGAACTAGGTTAGTTGCTCAGTCGTGTCCAACTCTTTGCAACCATATGGACTGGGGGTCACCAGGATCCTCTGTCCATGGAATTCTCCAGGCAAGAACACTGGAGTGGGTTGCCATTCCCTTCTCCAGGGCATTTTCCTGACCCAGGGGTTGAATCCAGGTCTCCAGCATTGCAGGCAGATTCTTTACCATCTGAGCCACAAGGGAAGCCCTTTATTTATTTGTTTTATTATAAGTACAACAAAAACACAATCTAAAATGTTATACCATATATATAATAAAGCAACTCTTCTTACACAGCACATACTATATAACATATATAATATTAATTTTAAATTGTGATAATTTTATCAATAAGTTTTCTGTCACATTTGGTTTTAAATAATTGATGGACAGAAATTACATCTTATTCACTGTATAGTTCCTGAGAATTAGTAAAACACTTTGTAGAAAATAAATAAAAAAATATTGATTGAATTTTTATTTTCTCAATTTCATCTCTGTAGTATTTTTATTTTTTGAATTTGCTAAGCTGTCACATGCTTTATACTGCATTTAATGTGCTGCTACTGAAAACTGGTTAGTGAATAGGTTAATTTTATTCAGCTGCAAATTATCTCAAACTGTATAATTGTCTGATATAATTTTAAGATAAGATTTTTCTTTCTTTATTATCATTTACATTTGCATATTAAGTTTTGGTGAGCTGCTCATTTTTTTAATTATTAAATTTCAGCCCTATTATATTTTGTAATGTTATAACTTAACATCAAAATATTAATTTTTATCTTTTCTATCAAGATCTATGTTGAGTCCCTCAAATAATGCAATCTTAGAAATAATGCAATCAACTGAGTGCATTCCTGGTAAATTTTTCATGGTCAAATAAGATTTTTTAAATTATCTAAAATGAGATTTTTAAAAATAAATTATCAAAACAACCACTTTAGTGGGAACCTAATTAAAAAGATCATTAAAAGTGAAATAATTGCACTCAAATTTAATTATAAATCTGCTCTTTTTCCTTCCTCAACATATTGTGCTATAAATGTTTATAACTGGTTAACCTGTATTTAACAATGTTTATTATTGAACTGCTCTTATTTCAAATAATTACCATGGCAACGTTTTTATCAAAGATGGTTGAATTTAGAAGACTACAAGTTAAAATAGAGTAAACCACAAAAGACTGTATACTCTATCTCCAAAGAAGATATTTTCACCCAATTTTTATGTTAAACATTTTCTTTCAAACTTAGTCATATTTTGCATATTTTATATTTGCTCTTTGTGATATATGATTTAATGATCAAAGATTACCCTCATTCTACCATAAGACTGTCAAAATTTTAAGGCACAATTAAAGAATCCTGGGAATAACAGTACCCTATGATCCAGCAATCCCACTATTGGGCATATACCCTGAGGAAACCAAAGTTGAAAAAGATACAAGCACCCCAGTGTTTATTGCAGCAGTACTTTCAACAGCTAGGACACAGAAGCAACCTAGATGTCCCCTGACAAATGAATGGATAAAGACGCTGTAGTACATATACACAATGGAATATTACTCAGTCATAGGAAGGAAAGCATTTGACTCAGTTCTAATAAGGTGGATGAACCAAGAGCCTATTACACGGAGTGAAGTAAGTCAGAAAGAGAAAGAAAAATATCATATATTAATGCATATACATGGAATCTAGAAAGAGGATGCTGGTGAAGGTGTCTGCAGGGTAGCAGTGGAGACACAGATGTAGAGAACAGGCGTGTGGGTACGGGAGAGGAAGGAGAGGGAGAGACACATGGAGAGAGCAGCATTGAAACGTATGCATTACCATACGCAAAATTAAACAGCCAGAGGGTATTGGCTGTATGATGCAGGTGCTCTGTGACAACCTACCGGCTCCGATAGGGTGGGAGGTGGGAGGGGGTTTCAAGAGGACATACCTGTGGCTGACTCATCTTAAGAAGTGGTAGAAACCATCACAATTTTGTTAAGCAATTATCCTCCAGTTAAAAATAAATAAATTTAAAAAATGCATACACAAAGGAACAAATACAGATACATCAGGAAAAGTGGAAGAAAGTGGGAGATTTAAAAATGATACACAGAAAACACTTATTAGAAATAATAACAATAAAATAAATATGAATGGATTAAACAATGAAATTAGAAAGCAAAAATGACGATGTCAAGGGAGATCGTCTAGACGTTTGTAGGTGAAGACATAAGTCTAAACATTGCTATATAAAAAAAAAATCATAAACCAATTTATGAAATAAAGGGATGACAAAGCAACAGAATTATCATATATCAAAATGAAGTGAAGTTTATAGCCAAGTTTCTACTCTGTTATTCCCGATGGTGGAGACAGAACTCAGACATCATTGAGTGCACACTTTAAGTGCTCAAGAGATGGAAGCCAACTGCATGTCATATTATGAAATTTCGTCCGAGTTAGGACGTGGACAAGTGCCTGCCAGTATAACCACGAGGACGTGTTATGGTAGGACCGGAAACTGACTGAGTGTGTGGTTACCTTATGGACAAGAGCACCAGGCTATCAAGTCAGTCATGAGGAGTCAGCCTGCTACGACCACCCATTCCTCCTTACGGTCAGGAAGGTGGTACTTTCCTCTGGACAGTTCAGCCTGCTGAGTTAACACACTGTTAAGTTACCAGGGCAGTCACAGGGCGAGGGAGGCCGTAGGAAACAAACGGCTTATGTCTGTCCCCGTATACATTGTAGGAATTCGTTTCTTAAACAGTACATAAAGTGACTGAAGATAAAAGAACTATGCTATGGATCGCAGTCAAGAAAATATGCCATAAATAAACATAAAGTAAGTAGGAGAAAGGACCAACAAAGCCAAATAGGTTTAAAGAAACAATTTTAGAATAGTGATGAAATAAAAATTCATACTCTAAGTCAAGGAAAATCTGAACCTAGGCATGTGCTTTCTCTCCCCTCTGTGTGCATTGTATGGCTGCATTAGGCATCAGCCAAACTCCCCAAGGGCAGCGAAACCTGCTCAACTATAAAGAGCAACATTCCCCTAGCTTCAAGGAGACAACTCCTTCGGAGATAACCTTTTTTCATAATCTTTTAAGGGGCTATGATGACCCATGACCCACTACTCTGTGCATGTAGCCCTGGATTGTGTAAACTGTCAATAATATGTCATTTAAAGCACGATTCTCTGTCTCAAAGACTTAGGTAACTGTGCTTTGACCTTATTCGGTGGAACAGTTTCAGAGCTTTCTCTGAAGCTGACCCCAGGGTTATAAACCTCAATTTGGCTCAAATAAAGTTTTCCATATCTTTCTTAGGTGGCTGATTAAATTTGTTGTTAACAATAATACAGTAGTTGGAAATATTCTATGGGAAAATATTTTGCTACTCACACCTAGAATTTACAGAGAAACTATAAAAGCATCATTTAACTTGTGTGTCTGAACTCTCTTTCACACTGACACTCTCTCTGTATATATATATACATAGGTACCTTCAATGACACTGCTCTCTTATTTAACAATGGAGCCCACATTTTTTATTTGTACTGGGCCTCATATGTTACACAGTCAGCTATGATCCCTAAAAAAGAAATAAGCTCAGGGTTACTTCCTCTTGGTTGTTCACTAAGTTGCCAAATAGCAACAAAAGCAAGTATATTCTGGAAGGAAAATCCTCAACAATATTTCTCAGAATTAGAGTGGGGAGAACCCAGTCATGCACAAAGTGAAATGGCCCTTACCAAGTCTCTGCGCCCCTGGATTTAAAATCCTTCACTGTCAAAGTGGCAAAATCATGAAGTTTCTGGCAATATATGTGCATATACCTGGTATGAATCTACTAGATAAATATTACTTTAAAGACTGGACTCATACATACAGTTTTGTTTCATACATTTTTCATTTTAACCAGGAAACAATGAATTTTACCCTTTCACGGCAATTACTTGAGTAATAGTTTTAAGGACAGCACAATATACCATCTGATACATATGTCATAATTTATTTGTCCATATGTGTGAATGTGTAGTTTCAAAAATAAACAATCATATTTTAAAACTGCCTTCAATTCTGATTATTTCCTAAGAAAAATCCCTAAAATTAGAATTATTGCAACCTGTTGGTTGTTTTTTTAATTTTAAAAGCATTTCACAGATTGTGGATATTCAATATTCACTTAGACGTTTTATAATCACTACTATATTTGTCGTGATTTTGTTTTGATGAATTTATTGTCTTGATCATGTATTTGTAAAAACAATCTGCCTTTTCATTTGAATATTTTGAAAACTTATTAGTTATAAGAATATTTAAATATTTACAAGTTGTAATCTGTGAATCTCTTAGATTTGTGAGTGTGCACTTGATATGAGTTTGGCATTGGTTAGGAGTTGAAGATTATTCTTTCATTTCCTAGTTATTACTGGATTATTTACATTTATTATACATTATAAGATTATTACATTTATTATGGATTATTTCTTTTTATTACAGATTATTACATTTACTATAGATGTACAGATAATCCATATACATGGATTATTTACATTATTATTGGATGATATATGTATTCCTTATTTATAACTGGATTATCATATATTAAGGTGTTTCATTAAAGACTCTCTATTATGTTTCAGAGATTTGACTGCAGCAAATAAACAGCTGTTAAAATTATAATCTTCCCTCAGAGGGAGCTTGTACCCATTAACAATCAGTTTATATTCCTTAAACTACCAGTGTGCAGTGGTTTGGAGCACCAGATTATAGAGTTTGGCTGCTTGGTATCTGATCCCCAGAGCCACCACTTACAAGGTGTGAAGTGTTGGGTAGGTTCCCTAAGTATTTCTGTCTCAGCCTCATCATAGTCAAAGGTGCAAGAGCTAACTTTTAGTTCAGTTCAGTTCAGTCACTCAGTCATGTCCGGCTCTTTGTGATCCCATGAATAACAGCACACCAGGCCTCCAGTCCATCACCAACTCCCAGAGTCCACCCAAACCCATGTCCATTGAGTCAGTGATGCCATCCAACCACCTCATCCTCTGTCGTCCCCTTTTCCTCTTGCCCTCAATCTTTCCCAGCATCACGGCCTTTTCAAATGAGTCAGCTTGCCGCATCAGGTGGCCAAAGTATTGGAGTTTCAGCTTCAACATCAGTCCTTCCAATGAACACACAGGACTGACGTCCTTTAGGAAAGACTGGTTGGATCTCCTTGCAGTTCAAGGGACTCTCAAGAGTCTTCTCCAACACCACAGTTCAAAAGCATCAATTCTTCGGCACTCAGCTTTCTTTATAGTCCAATTATCATATCCATACATGACCACTGGAAAAACCATAGCTTTGACTAGATGGACTTATGTTGGCAAAGTAATGTCTCTGCTTTTTAATATGCCGTCTAGGTTGGTCATAACTTTCCTTTCAAGGAGTAAGTGTCTTTTAATTTCATGGCTGCAATCACCATCCTCAGTGATTTCGGAGCCCAGAAGAATAAAGTCAGCCACTGTTTCCACTGTTTCCCCATCTATTTGCCGTGAAGTGATGATGATCTTCAGCATCATAAAACCATCAAAACCATCTAAATACCATGATCTTAGTTTCCTGGCTGTTGAGCTTTAAGCCAAATTTTTCACTCTCTTCTTTCACTTTCATCAAGATGCTCTTTAGTTCTTCTTCACTTTCTTCACTTCTTCACTTCATCTGTATATCTGAGGTTATTGATATTTCTCCTGGCAATCTTGATTTGAGCTTGTGCATCCTACAGCCCAGCATTTCTCATGATGTACTCTGCATATAAGTTAAATAAGCAGGGTGACAATATACAGCCTTGACGTACTCCTTTTCCTATTTGGAACCTACTACTGTGGGCAGGACTCCCTTAGAAGAAATGGAGTAGCCATCATAGTCAACAAAAGACTCTGAAATGCAGTGCTTGGATGCAATCTCAAAAATGACAGAATGATCTCTGTTCATTTCCAAGGCAAAGCATTCAATATCACGGTAATCCAAGTCTATGCCCCAACCAGTAATGCTGAAGGCGCTGAAGTTGAACGGTTCTATGAAGACCTACAAGACCTGCTAGAACTGACACCCCAAAAAAGATGTCCTTTTCATTATAGGAGACTGGAATGCAAAAGTAGGAAGTCAAGAGACACCTGGAGTAACAGGCAAATTTCGCCTTGGAGTATGGAATGAAGCAGGGCAAAGGCTAACAGAGTTTTGCCAAGAGAACGCAGTGGTCATAGCAAACACCCTCTTTCAACAACACAAGAGAAGATCCTACACATGAACATCACCAGATGGTCAACACCGGAATCAGATTGATTATATCCTTTGCAGCCAAAGATGGAGAAGCTCTATACAGTCAGCAAAAACAAGACTGGCAGTGGACTGTGACTCAGATCATGAACTGCTTATTGCCAAATTCAGATTTAAATTGAGGAAAGTGGGGAAAACCACTAGACCATTCAGGTGTGACCTAAATCAAATCCCTTATGACTATACAGAGGAAGTGAGAAATAGATTTAAAGGACTAGATCTGATAGACAGAGTGCCTGATGAAGTATGGACGGAGGTTCGTGACACTGTACAGGAGACAGGGAGCAAGGCCATCCTCAAGAAAAAAGAAATGCAAAACCTCTTAAGAAAGATGCAAAACTTAAATGAAAGTATGAACACCATCACACATGTGTTAGTTGCTCAGTCATGTGTGATTCTTTGCAGCCTCAGGGACTCTTTGCAACCCCACAGCCCACCAGACTTCTCTGTCCATGGAATTCACCAAGCCAGAATACTGGACCAGGTTGCCATTCCCTTCTCCAGGGGATCTTCCCGACCCAGGGATCGAACCAGGGTCTCATGCTTTGCAGGCAGATTCTTCACCATCTGAGCTCCCAGGGAGGCCCACACACACATAGGCACTGAAAATTGATTATGACATTTAAACATTCAGTAAATGCAGGCCTGTTTTACTGACTCTAATGTGCATTTTTCTGTCTATCTATCTATCCACTTAGCATTTATTGCTTCCAAAGCCAGATGTTCAAGCTGGGTTCAGAGAAGGCAGAGGAGTCAGAGATCAAATTGTCAACATCTGATGGATCATCGAAAAAGTCAGAGCTCCAGAAAAACATCTACTTCCTCTTTATTGACTACGTCAAAGTGTTTGACTGTGTGGATCACAACAAACTATGGAAAATTCCTAAAGAGATGGAAACACCAGACCCCCTTACCTACCTCCTGAGAAATCTGTATGCAGCTCAAGAAGCAATAGTTAGAACCAGACATGGAACAAGAGACTGGTTCCAAATCGGGAAAGGAGTACGTCAAGGCTGTATATTGTCACCCTGCTTATTTAACTTATATGCAGAGCACATCATGTGAAATGCCAAGCTGGATGAAGCACAAGCTGGAATCAAGATTTCCGGGAGAAATATCAATAACCTCAGATATGCAGATGACACCACACTTATGGCAGAAAGTGAAGAAGAACTAAAGAGCCTATTGATATAAGTGAAAGACAAGAGTGAAAAGTTGGCTTAAAACTCAACATTCATAAAAGTAAGATCATGGCATCCAATCCCATCACTTCATGGCAAATAGATGGGGAAGCAGTGACAGACTTTTTTTGGGGGGTTGGGGGGACTCCAAAATCACTGGAGATGGTGACTGCAGCCATGAAATTAAAAGACTCTTGCCCCTTGGAAGAAAAAATATAACCAACCTAGATAGAATGTTAAAAAGCAGAGACATTACGTTGCTAACAAAGGTCTGTCTAGTTACAGGTATGGTTTTTCCAGTAGCCAAGTATGGATGTTAAAGTTGAACCACAATGAAAGCTGCAAACTGAAGAACTGATGCTTTTGAACTGTGGTGTTGGAGAAGACTCTTGAGAGTCCCTTGGACTGCAAGGAGATCCAACCAGTCCATCCTAAAAGAAATCAGTCCTGAATATTCACTGGAAGGACTAATGCTGAAGCTGAAGCTCCAGCTCCAATATTTCGGCCACCTGATGTGAAGAACTGACTCACTGGAAGAGACCCTGATGCTGGGAAACATTGAATGCAGGAGGAGAAGGGGATGACAGAGGATGAGATGTCTGGATGGCATCACTGACTTGATGAACATGAGTTTTAGTAAACTCCAGGAGCTGTGATGGACAGGGATGCCTGGCCTGATGCAGTCCATGGGGCCACAAAGAGTTGGACAGAACTGAGTGACTGAACTGACTGAAAACCTTTAACTTTTATTTCAATTATATTTCATAAAGTTGTCTCTTGTTTGTATTGGTTTTTGATTAATTAACTAGTTATTTAACTGTAACATATATATGTAAGTTTCTGTGTGTTTCTCTAAATTCTCTCACTTCACTTTACCAGTTACTGTCCAAAATTAGTCATATTTTTTTATTATGGTTTCTAACCAAGTGGGTTTCCCTTGTGGCTCAGCTGGTAAAGAATCTGTCTGCAATGCAGGAGACCTGGGTTCGATCCCTGGGTTGGGAAGATTCCCTGGAGAAGGGCAAGGCTACCCACTCCAGTATTCGGGTCTGCAGAATTCATTCCATGGGCTGTATAGTCCATGGGGTCTCGAACAGTCAGACACAACTGAGCAAATTTCACTTTCTAACTAAGGAAAAGATTCCTAAACTCATCCAGTCTTCCTTTGTTCTTGATTTCAGAAAGCATTCTACTTGTGTTTACTTAATTGCAGAAAGTATTCTTTATTTTTGTGTGTGCCTGCTACGTAGCTTTAGTTATATATGCAACCCCATGGGCTGTAGGCCATCAGGCCCCTTTGCCTATGGAATTTTCCAGGCAAGAATACTGAAGTGGATTGCATGCCCTGCTCCAGCGGATCTTTCCGATCCAGAGTTCGAACTCAGATATCCAGAATTGTAGGCAGATTCTTTATCTTCTGACCCACCCCCAACCCCACAACCCAGGAAAACCCTCTATCTTTGAGGTAAACCCACAAGGTCATCACTTTGTATTAATTGCGTTCATATTTCTAGAATCACGTGTGATTTAGTAGATGGGGTCACTCTTTGGTTTAGTCACTTCAGTCATGTCCAACTCATTGCAAACCCATGGACTGTAAACTACCAGGCTCCTCTCTCCATGGAATTCTCCAGCAAGAATACTGGGATGGGTTGCCATTTCCTTCTCTCAGGGATCACTCTTATTTTCTTCCAAATTTTCTTGAATTACATATTTTAGTTCTTTAATAGCAGTTTTATTTTCAGAAATGCAAATTATGCAAGTGCTAGATCTACTTTTTCTCTCTTCTAACATTTCTTTTGTTTTCTCTAGGCAGTTTACTTCTTCATTCTGTATTTTGCCTAGTTTTCTGAAGTCTGCTCTGTGGGTTTGTGGTTGCCTTTTTATGATGTCTTTTCTTTTTTGTCATTCTGTATGGCTTTCATGTTTGTCTGTTCCCACTCTTCTTGAGCACTGATAGCTTATTTAATACTTTTTGCAATTTTTAAGTGATTTTTCCAACAATTCCTCTAAATTGGGGGGGGGGGTGGGATTTTTGAAGGTAATTCTCATCTCTTCTTTAATGAAAGACTGTGTGCATATTCCTCATGTGTCTCCTGTTACCTATTCTAATTGCCATTTCTGTTTCAGTACTTTTGGTATATGCTGTTCCCATATTCCCCTCTCTGCTGGTACCGCATCTTCATATATATCATGGTAGCACTATGTTTATATTTCTTTTTCATCAAAAGCCTCCTCACTTCTCTTTTTGTTTTTAGTTTTCTTCACAGAGTAGAAGAGGTTAGTTTTCTATAACCTATAAAGAAATTGAATGGTCTAGTTTAAAATATCTTTTAAGAAAAGACAACATCTCTGATGTAGGAAAGGAATTTGAAATAAAGTAAATTGTTTTTGAGTTACCATATCTATTTTCACTATGTGAATAGTGAATGGTGTGGACTAATATTACTAAGTCTATTAATCTAGGAGATCCAAGTAAAGTATTTAAGAAATTCTTTTGCTTCTTGCTTTTTAATAGGTATATGTGACACTTTGCCTTCTTGTGCTAATATCTAAACTTACACTTTAATTTAAAAAAATATCAATACTAAGCAGTTCATGGAGAAATACATTTATTCATTCAAATATTCATTCATTACTAAAAATGACTATCTGCAAATATTCATATATTTCATCTTTTTTTATTCCAAATAGTACACAAATTTTGGAAGCTCACAGAAGCAATCAGAAACTTGATCCTTATGATATTTTATCCCATAGTTCTATTCCTAGCTTCAATATGTATGTTCTGTATCATCCTGCAATATCTATTTTCCAAATACACTTTGTACATTCTTAGGACTTCCCTGTAGCTCAGACAGCAAAGAATCTTTCTGCAGTGCAGAAGACCTGGGTTCTATCCCTAGGTCAGGAAGATCCTCTGGAGAGGGGAATGGCAACCCACTCTAGTATTCTTGCCTGGAGAATCCCATGGACAGAGGACTCTGGCAGACTACAGTCTATGCTGTCACAAAGAGTCGGACATGCCTGAGCGACTAATACTATTACTATTAGAGCCAGGCATTTCCGTGTTTTTTCCTTAACTTAGAATACTTCCCACACAATGATCTATTGAAGGCCTGTCTTCCTTCTGGGTCAGCCATTACATCATTTGAGGACTCTACCAACAGGTCCTGTTGTTGGCAGAATTCTTTAAAAAAAAAAGAAAAAAAAGACAGGTCCTCTTAGGATTCCACACCGTAATCCCAGATGAATAGATGAGCTGCCCCTGCTAAGTCGCTTCAGTCGTGTCCGACTCCGTGCGACCCCCTAGACGGCAGCCCACCTATCACTCCCTTGATAACATGGTTTTATAATAGTTGTGGCTTCCCTGGGGGCTCAGATGGTAAAGTGTCTGCCTGCAATGCTGGAGACACGGGTTCGATCACTGGGTCAGGAACATCCGCTGGAGAAGGAAATGGCAGCCCAATCCAATATTCTTGCCTGGAAAATCCCCTGGACAGGGGAGCCTGGCGGGCTACAGTCCATGGAGTCACAAAGTGTCCACCCGACTGATCAACTTCACTTTCACTTTTGACCTTAAGATAGAGTTGCTAAGTGAGGCTGATCTAATCACACAAGCCCCTTTAAAAGCATTGACTTTTCTCCGGTTAGTACAGAGAGGAGGAAATCAGAATGATTTTGAGGCAAGAGAAGCGTCTCACCCACAGTTTATAGAAATACAGATGAAAGGGGCCTCATGCCAGGGAAGGTAGGCAGTCTCTAACTGCTGAAAGGTCTCTGGCTGACAGCAAGGAAACAGAGATCCCAGTCCTACAATTACAAAGAAACGTTTGGCTAACAATTTGCATATGTTTGGAAGAGAATTTCCCCCAAGTGCCTCCAAAAAAAGAACCCATCTAAGCCAACACTTTCAGTCTGGTCTTTGGAGATTCTAAGCAAAGGAACCAGCCAACCCCACCCATACTTCAGATTACAGAACTGTGATATAAATAAATGGATAGTGAATATTATTTAAGACAGCTAAATTTGTGGTAAATTTTTTATACAGTAATAGAAAACTAAAACGCCCTCCCCGAATTAAACTCTTTCAATCTTTCCTTTCAGTATGAAAAATTTCTTTCACTCATGTATCATCCTTCTACTCTTCCAAGTCTCTCCCCCTCATAAGAAAATCTTAAGAGTATAACGGATATACCTTTCTCACATTTATTTGTATCTCATATGTAAGACACTGTCTAAATGTAGCTATTCTATTGAAGATATTTTAGTAAATATTATAAATACTGTTCCTTATGCTATTCTTCTATATTTGGTGTTGCTTCTAAGAGAAAGTGCTTCAGCATAGTATCCAAATGACAGTTTGCATAGTCTTCTTCCATCTAATACATCTATTCTCATTAAAACATGTAAAAGGTGACTCGAGTTTCCTAAATGTGCAATTTACTTCATAGTACTTGATGTTCTCAACTTAGATGCCCATATACTCAGGTTTCAGTAAGGTAGAGATCTTTTTTTTTTTTTTCCCCAATACAAAAATACAAGTCTTCTTCAGAAATTTGATGAAAGTAAAATAGTTCTTTATATTTCAGGAAGGAAAAAATTTTAGGATCCTTCTCAATATTGTGTATTTTTGATGCAAAGGATAGAGGCATCATTTCCTGTTATATTGTTTCTGTACTTTACATATCAAATACCTTATAAGTAAATTGTAAAAACCATAAATAATCGTCAAGACTTGCTACGCTGTGATAAATTGCTAAATGTGATAAACTATATACTTGTCAGGAAAAACTGCATTTAGATTATTATGGGTATGAAAAATTTGATTGAAATACCACTCCTATGTAGTAGAATCCTCACACTGATAGTAGTTACTCAAAGTAAAAATCTTTTTATCCATTAACTACATACTTCATATAATGTACAACTTTCAAGGCCACTTTGCTCATTTACCCTTTTAGTTTCATAAAAGTACCTATGTTATTAACAACAGTCAGAACTTTAATGACTCTACACACAACATTTTTCTGAATTATTAATGTTTGAAGTAAATATTTAAATTATTTCAAAATACTTGTGAAGATCGGGGAAGCCTGGCATGCTGCAGTCCATGAGATCTCAGAGAGTCGGACATGACTGAGCAACTAAACTGAGTAAGTAAACTGTATCCAAACTCGAATTCTTTTCTACCTCCAGAGTAACTAACTGGCATATATACACCCATAGTCATGTTCAAACTGACAGAAACCAAAACAAAACATTATCTTACTTTGAGGCACATTACCTCCAAGCCCCTTGAAGGCATATATTTTAAACCCCACTTTAAAGGAATCATTAATTCTCCTTTTTACCACAACACACAGAATATAATAATGCTATTTGAATCTTCTTCAAAATTAATTATACATGAAGACTTTTCTCTCTACCTGAGTGTTATTTCTTACTAGGTGTTATTTCTTATTAGGTGTTTTACAACTCTCCCTTTGAGGTGCTTGGCATTAATTGAAATGTTTATTGATCACCTATTATGTGCTGGGTTTTGAGGATGCAGCACTGAAAATAACCAAGTCCCTTTTCTTGAGTTTGTTAGTAACTTCCATGTGGTATGAAAGGCTTGATAGTAAAGATAAACTAGTGCCTGGGGGAATAAGCCAGTCTCACAGTAAGAGATATCCTAAACCAAGTAATCCCCACTTGATAACCAAGTTGAAGTTTACCTTTGTACTCAACCTCTGAGTACTTTTTTTCTCTTTATCAGGCTTTAATAAATGTATGGTCTTTTTGCATATCATGCTATTGCTTGAAATATTATTTTTGTTCTTACCTGAGCTCATATTCTTCTTTCAAGCACCTCTTGAAAGCTCTATACCACATTCACAACTTTTTTGTTCTGCGTCTTTTATCTGCTTAGATTATAGCTTCCATCCTAATATGCTCTTCTTTATTTAGATTCTTTTTCTCTAACACACTGAAGTGAGATTTCTATATTTCCAGAGTTTAGATCCTCTCACTCAGTAGGTGCTTGGTGATATTAATTTCAGCAATACTAATGCAATAATGAAGAGCTAATATATTTGAGGCTTAACTTATACCAGTTAAAGTGCTAATAGCCTTATCCTGTTAAACAAGATCTGTTTTATTTTATTTTTTTTCTTCCTCATTCCATACTTAAAAGAAGAGAGGAGAGTGGAAGAGTGGGAAACTTGCTCAAGGTCACAGAGCAGACAAGCATCAGATGGGATGGAACCAGGACACTTCTAACTCCTAAGCGCTGGCTCAGAATCATGGTTATGCTGAATGATCAACAAAAGTTATATAGGATCAAAGTAGCCTTTACAGAAAGGGTACTTCCAAACTTACATGTCTGATTGATCCCTTTTCTCTTTTAAACTGCTGAAAACACAGTCTTTTAGAGAGTCTCTTAGCCTTACTGCATCATTCTGGTGTGTGCAGTATTTTTTTCCCCCTGGGTTTGTAGGGAATAAGTCAATCTATATTAACATGGTAAATTGAATTTTGAGATACAGGATGAACATTTTGTAATTTTTTTTTTTTAGTTATAGCATTGCCTTTGTGGGTTGTTGAGATCTAGCCTAGCAAACCATTGATTCTATTCATTCGCTTGTTAATTCTATAAGCATGTATTACAGTCCCACTGTGTCTAGAGTTGTCTTAGTTGTTGGGGAGCTTATAGAAGGAGGATATTACACAAGGGTCACTGTTTGCAATACAATCCTATGATCCTATGATGGAGGTATATGCATGCATAAAGAGGCATTATTATATTTTGAGCAGTCCAAAACACAGAGTATTTTTAATATAGAAGTTTTACAATATAGTCAGTTTTGACTCGGCTTGCAAAGCCTGAAATGTTTACTATCTGGCCCCTTAAAGAATGTTTGCTGACGCTTTCTCTAAGGAGCAATTAAAATATTTAATTAAGAGATTATTAAGAAAGAAATGGGCGTGATTAATGGGACGAGCAGGGAAAGTAAAGCACCCAGGGATTAGAGAGCACAGGAAGGTGTTATCGTCTTGTGGACCTGAAGGGCACAGGAGAGGAGATTTTACCAGCATGCAGTTGGAGATACAGTCCCAGAAGTGATGCTGCTTCACAGGGGCCATGAAGTTAAGGAATACAGCTACTGGCGAATCTCTTCACAGCAGGGAGGAGTAAATCTCCAGACAAGTTTGCAGAAAGGACATTCCCCTCTCTTTCTCCTGTCTTTCTCAGTCTCTCACAGTGCCCCTTGTTGGTCAAATCCATCAGAAAGTCAGGAGGCAAGGGAGCCCAGGACTCCACAAAACAGTTTCCCAGGACCCAGAGTAGGTTGGCAGGGAATGGGGGCTGGATTTGTAGTGACAGAAAGAGGATTCCCAGCACAAAATGCAAGATGTAAGTAGGTATTTGGATATAAACATATAGAATGCAGAAAAGAAAACTGGGCAGAACACACAGATTTTAGAAGCTTTGGGCAGTTGGTGGTAATGGAATTTATGGATCTATATAAGGCTTTTCAAGAAAATTACTTCCAGTTAGAAGAGGATGTGGGCTGAAAACAAACCCATAGGTAACAAAGGCATTTAATAAATAAAGAAAAATTGCTTGCAGAAAAGCTATAAAGAGGAAAAAATATTAAAAACTAAAAAGAATGCCTCCTGAATTATATAAATTTAATAAAGATACATGAATTAACTGCTATCCAAATGCTTGTGGCTTAAAAAGGAAGATAAATAATATATGACTTCAACTGCTTTGGCTCAAAATGTATATATGTGTGAATAGAGATCCAAATTTCAAAATAATTATCAAACTCTATCATCCTTTACTATCATTATGACTAGCACCTTCAGGATGAAACAATTCTTACCTTATCTACTGCCATAGAGTCCAAGCTGACTTAATTTCCACATATGTTCTACAATGTATTTATTCATCACCCAATGGCCTGGATGAACTTTCTTGACAAATGTCACTTTATTCTTCTGTTTCAAACCCATTTGAAACATTTTCATCACATTTTAAACCCAACCCAAACTTCTTCTTACAGCTGGTCCTCAGAGAAAAGGAATTTTCTGTATTGAAGACCTCTCTCTGTTTCATGGATGTCATTCTATTTCACTCTTTTTCATAGACTTTATAACCATTTAAAATCGTGTTTATTCATGTGTTTTCTTCTTTATTTTCTGCATTTTATCATAAATAAGGCTTGTTGAAGATAACATAATAATTTCCCTGTTTGTGTCTCTATCTCCAGTGTTTATCTATCAAGTGAGTGGGGCAAATTTCATCATAGGCAAGTAGCTTGATAGCAGCATCCACCATTCCTGAATCTCAATAAAGTGCATCTATTAAAAAGATGGATTATCAGATGCATGGCTATACATATTTACTAGTAAGGATTAAAGACAAAGCAACAGGTGAGAAGTGATTGGAGGTAAGCATGAGGAAGCCATAACTGTTTTGTGCCTGTGTATTTTATCAGCAGAAGCTGTATTTGTTCTTTGAGGTTCGTCTTGTTTCATAATTAATTTCTGGTAGTTCCTCTGATATGTTTACATTAATTGCTGGCCCAAACTCATATCGCTATCACTTCTGATCAGTGTGGGTTTTTTTACTAGTTTTCATAAAACTTCAAACCACCTCATCAAGTCGTTTGACCTTGTTTCTAGTTCAAGTGTAGACCCAAACCACTTCCTTAATTTCCCAAAAGCCCAACAGAGACCAAGACTGTCGTCATTAATGAACCGCAGCCAACACTGTATTCAGGGACCCCTCTTCTAACATGTCCTAATAAGTGAACCTCAGGACTTCTTCCTAAATCCACTTAGATCCCTGTATAACGGGAAACGAATAAAAAAACTGTTGTATCTTTACTTTCAGAGACCAAGTTTCCAAATTATTCAGGCCTCAAAGTCAAAAGCATCCTCTCTTTCTCACATAAGGTGTTTGCATTCTACAGCAGAAGGACCTTAAGTGAGGACACTCGTATTCTCCAGAAAAATAATCCACATCCAAAAAGTGGTTGATTTCAAGGGACTAGAATAAAATAGAGTAATCAATAGTGCAATTTCCCAAAGTCCAGATTTTGATACATTAAATAAATTATTTTACAACGTTACATTTATGTAATATCTGACCTAGTGCATAGTTATGAAAAATATATTCCTAATTCTTCAAGGGCACAGACTGCCTAAGACAAATTTAATAGATGTTTCTCAACAAAGCACATTAATATCTCTCAGTCTTTAGCTTCTGAATTCAGATTTATAGTGACGTCTCACTTTTCTCCAAGAATAATAGGCAGGCACTTGCTCTAAATTAGTCTAAAAAAAGGCCCACCACGGTAATTTTTTCCCAAAACCCAGGAATTCCCTTCCAGAAGTAATTTATTCTCTTCTCCTACATGCTGAAACTGCCAACAATCCATTAATGTCATTTTCCTCAATTTGAACATACCAAGAAGTTAATAAATCAGTGCATTTCTCACCAGCTACCCAGTTATAACATATATCATATAGAATCACTTCCTACTGCTTAACAAGTCTTGCAAGTCCTGTTTGCCTATTCAGTGAGGTCTAAAACCCTTAACTTATTTCATAAGATGCTTTGTAACATTTCTTCAACATCCCTATTTTCTTTTTCACATTTCCCCCATCATCCAACCAGTCAGTTCTCTAATCTCTTGCCATACAGAAAAAAAAAAAAAAAAATATATATATATATATATATATATATATATATATATATGCATTTACCTCTGCATATATTTAAGTATTTCTTAAGTGCAGAGAATGAAACATGCCATGCTGTCCAGGGGCTGGGGATCCAGTGAGCTTTAAGTTTAAATCTCATTCATGGCCTCAATGAACTGAAGATCTGATACATAAACATGAGAGTTTTAAAAAAAAGGAAAGGAAGAACATGATGTTTCAAAAATTTTAGCATGGGAATGTAAGCTAGTTTTGGACTTCAGGGAGAGCCACGATGTAGAAATATTCTTATCATGAGAATTAAAGACTGAGTAACATTTTCCCATATTCAGTGCTTAGGGAATGGGGGTGAACTGCTCAAAAAGAGAAGGGACATTTGACACTTGTTTGTTTTGCTGGCTTTCTCGCCAGTGAGTTCTCTCCTGTCTTTGTGACCTTTTACAAAATGCAACCTGCATTTTAAAACCTTCCTAACATCTCAACCTGAACTTATCATTCATAAAAGCTTTTATTTCCACTGATAGAATCATTGATTACATATTCTATATTGACCCCTAGATAGGAATGTCTTTAAGAGTGGAGAATCATACCAGGGTTTAGCCTCTCTACATTCTTCTTCCAGGCCTTAGTAGAGTCTCGTAGATGACAGTAATATGCATTCAATCAAGGAATGTTTTGGTCTGAAGAGCATTTGGTCTAGGCCAAACAACAAGGCAATGTAAAGTCCAGATGAAACCTAAGCCTTCTAATTATGAATCCAGTATTTTCCATCAATAGTTCATGAGGTTATTAGTTTTGAGACTATTGCCCTGATTTTCAGAGTTTCTGATTCTGTGGAAGATATTTTTTAATGGATATAGAGTAAACAGTCCCAAGTCAGGAAGCTGAGATCATGAAACTTTGTCCTGAGGTAAGAAAACACTGGAGTGATATGTTCATTTTCTCTACCCTCTGAAACCTTGTGTTAATAACAGGAAAGCTCGCTGCATGCGTTAGCAGGGTTTTGTGCAAAGCACTAGGGTTGCCTTCCCCAGATTTGTTCTCCTCTCATATGGTTCAAAAACAATAGTGTTAAAAAAAATCTCAGCATAATATGTAGATAAGATACCATTGTGCATGTAAATTAAAATCTGCCAGTTAGATGCACTTGTGTGAAAATCAGGCGGTGAGATGGCTAATAGCATTTTCAGATGCGGTCGGAAGACAGAAGTGCTCTGAGAGATGTGAGCGGTTGCGGAACTGGCCTACGCGTCCTCCTGTTCCCTTACCAGCTACCTGGGTGTGGCGTCTGCAACCCTGACCTCCTGCTTTTTGGCACTGGGGGTGGTGAGGTCCAAAAGCCGCAGGCCGAGAGCCCTGCGAACTTGTCCTCGCTGCCCATTCCAAGTCCCTGGGCTCAGCTGTTCTCTGATAGAAGTACTTGGCAAGCTTGTTTTCTGAGTCGTTCTGACTGCACAGAGTGATCGATAATATTTGCCAGCAGATTCACCTTTTAAAAAAACTTATGTGATCAGTGTGTGTGTGTGTGTTTCATTCTTTGAGTATTGTCTACAATGCTATGGCTCTGTGTTAAGGTATGTGAGATGATACAGAGATTGTTAGATATTTCACAGGAGCTGCCACTAAGAACCAAACTAAATCTGGACCTATTTTCTGATTAAGAGGACTTCTGTGGATTTACCGGTAATCCTCAAATGCATAAATAACAGTGATTAATCAAAATCCATTTCAAAATTCCCCAAACTGCTTCTAATTGATTAGGCTCTTCACATAGTATTTTAGAATCTTAAATACAACTCTCAATTATTATGCACTTTTATTACCTCCAAATATAATACTTGAGTGACATGGAACATCTTCAGAAAATAGTCTCCCACTGCTTCCTAAATGCTGAGGCAAAGGCAAGGACTTTAGGAAAGATAAATGAGGTAAAGCTGAGATGTTTACTCTCAAAGCAGGAGGCACTAATCTTGTAACAATGCTCTGTTCCACTAGCATTGTTATTGCTGCCACAGGGAGTGATTGATGGGGATTTAATCATTTTATCTAATAGCTCCAGGTATTGGAGGATGGTATGTGCTACACTACAGCTTTTAGAACAGTTCAAAGTTTTCCAAAAGTAAAAAACCAGGTACAAAGCTGCAAAATTTTTCCTTTCCTTCACCTGAAGTAATTTGGACATTCTCTGATACTAATTACAGAGAATTTAGGATTACATGTCATTCTTTTGGAGGCTAAAAATAATAATCAAGCCTGAAAGTTAGATAAGTCCTACTGACATATGAAAGTAACATACTCCTGTATTTCAAGTGATGAGCATTTAAAACAAACAAGATAATTTAGCACTCATCTGAGCACACTACACATTTGAAAACAAACTCTTGTAAACATAGGCTATATATGAATGACATTGGTCATATTCCTTTCTAATTTTTAAAAAATTATTTTTATTAGTTTAAGATATCTAGATAGTTTAACTTGTACTTGGTCTACTTGATGTCAAACAAGCAAATCATATCATATGTTACACTATTAGTAATATCCAGTGTCAATTTATTTAATACATAGGAGAGAGATTGAACTCAACTCTAATGATATAAGAGATAGGAGAGATTTAAAGAGCTTCTAGGGGACATTGAGGCAAGCTTGGTCACTGTGATCACCAGATCTGTATTTTCTAATCAACTTCTACTAAACTGGGGTCTTATCTTCCCACAGAGATTACACAAGAGAGGCTCTATATCTTTCTTAATGATTATATTTCAAAGGGATGGATTCCAGGTCTTGAGAAAGACATTCTTGAGTTTTAAAACTGGCAAGAGACTGGGAGATTTACATGTCAAAAGGGCAGAGAAAGAATTTACAACTGCAAATTCCCTCAAGTAAATGCTTGAAGAAAAGAAAGGTCAGGGACCTGAAGTCAAGAAGAAACCTGCTTAACATTTAGCGCAGTTGAAGGGAAGGCTAAGACCAGACCCTCCTGGTCACTAACCTTAAGAAAAATTGTCAGTAATAGATTGGAAAACTTTTATTTCATTTTAAAACCATAGCTTATTAAGTTAAAGAAAACAAGAACTTAAGAGTTCTGTTTAGCAAATATATTTTTGAAGTAACATGTTTATAAATTGTTTCAAACACACTATTGCCAATTTGCTGAGATTTCCCTTTTAGGGTATGTAATAGTGTGCCCTTTAAGTCACTTTAATTACTTATCCACTCATCCATCCATCCCTCCATCCTATATTATACTGACCTATTCCGAATTTAAGGCACATAGCAAATATCTTTAAATTCCTCCCCATATCCTGCAACCCACTAATTTAACAAAATTCCATTCAAGTGATTTCATATTTTTTTTTAATTTTTATTTTTTGTGATTTCATATTTTGACATTTAAACACAGAAAATATATATGCTATATATTTACCCATGCTGAGCTTATTTTGTTTGCTCTAAATTTATGTTTCCACTTCAACAAATAATCCTCTTTTCCAGTATCCTGGTTATTTCCTGGTAATGAGACTCTTTTGCCTAAAGAGTACATCTCTCTCTCTTTTTTTTTTTTTTTTAAACAGTACATCTTAACCTATGTGCCCACTTAGCTTTATCTCTTCTGGCTGTATGGTTTTAATCTTGTGAAATTTTTTTCATTTGAAACTATATCTTCATCCCGTTTCATTCTTTTGTGTACCTTTTCCAGTTCTGTTTCCTAGTTCTCAAAATGTTCTAGTAACAAGTTTTGTGCTGATCAAATGCTTAAACAAGGACTGTTGTTCAGCTGCCCAGTCATGTCCAACTCTTTGCAACCCCATGGACTGCAGCATGCCAGGCCTCCCTGTCCCTCACCATCTTCCAAAGTTTGCCCAAGTTCATGTCCATTGCATCAGTGATGCCATTCAGCCATCTCATCCTCTGATCCTCTTCTTCTGCCCTTGATCTTTCCCAGGATCAGGGACGTTTCCAGTGAGTTGGCTCTTAGCATCAGATGGGAGCTTCAGCTTCAGCATCAGTCCTTCCAATGAGTAATCAGGGTTGATTTAAGATTGACTGGTTGATCCCCTTGCTGTCCAAAGGGCTTTCAGGAGTCTTCTCCAGCACCACAATTCAAAGGCATCAACTCTTTTGCATTCTGCTTTCTTTATGGTCCAGCTCTCACTCCGTATGTGACCACTGGGACGACCATAGTTTTGACTGTATGGACCTTTGTTGGCACAGAATGCCTCTGCTTTTCAGTATGCTGTCTAGGTTGGTCATGACTTACCTGTCAAGCTTACCCGTGTGGATCCCCACAAAGTGTGTAAAATGCTGAAAGAGGTGGCAATACCAGACCACCTGACCTGCCTCCAGAGAAACCTGTATGCAGGTCAGGAAGCAAGAGCTAGAACTGGACATGGAACAACAGACTTGTTCCAAATAGGAAAAGGAGTACATCAAGGCTGTATACTGTCACCCTGCTTCTTTAACTTATATGCAGAGTACATCATGAAAAACCCTGGGCTGGAGGAAGCACAAGCTGGAATCAAGATTGCTGGGAGAAATATCAGTAACCTCAGATATGCAGATGACACCACCCTTATGGTAGAAAGCAAGAACTAAAGAGCCTCTCGAAAGTAAAAGAAGAGAGTGAAAAAGTTAGCTTAAAACCCAAAATTTAGAAAACTAAGATCATGGCATCCAGTCCCATCACTTCATGGCAAATAGATGGGGAAACAATGGAAACAGTGTCAGACTTTTTTTTTAAAATTTTTTTTTTCCCACTGGAAAATAATTTTATTGAGATTCTACCAGCTCTACAATCTGTTCTATTAGGCCCCTTCTTCCTTGGCAATTCGGTCCTTCTTAAGCGGTCCCATAAAGGCTTTCTTCTCCTCCACGGTATGGAAGCGACCGTGACCAAACTTGGAGGTGGTGTCAATAAATTTGAGGTCGATCTTCTCCAGGGCCCAGCTTTTGGTCTGCACTAGCAAGGACTTGTGCAGAGTGAGCACTTGCTTCTTGGTTCCCACCACACAGCCTTTGAGCATGACAAAGTCATTGGTAACCTCACCGTAGTGAACAAAGCCACCCAGAGGGTTGATGCTCTTGTCAGACAGATCGTAATCAGTAGAGGGATTGTTCTTGATCAGTTTGCTGTCCTTGATGAGGTAGCCCTGACCGATCTTGTAGATCTTCTTGTTGATCTCGGTGCGGTGATGGTAGCCTTTCTGCCCAGCCCGAGCCACAGAGAAGGCCACCCGGGCGGGATGCCACGCCCCAATACAGGCAACCTTGCGCAGCCCTCGGTGGGTCTTACGGGGCAGCTTCTTGGTGAGCCACCGGCTGGTGACCCCTTTGTAGCCTTTGCCCTTGGTCACCCCAATGACATCAATCATCTCATCCTGGCCAAGTACTTGGTTCACAGGGACCTGCTGCTCAAGCCTCTTGTGGGCCCAGTCCAGTTTTTCAGCCACAGTGCCTCCGTTCACCTGGATCTCCATGAGGTGGGCCTTCTTCTGGTGCAGAGGAAGCAGGCGCATCTGGGTGTGGGCAATGACACGGATGACGTGACAGTACTTCTTCATGCTGCTGAAGTCCCTCTCCAGTTGCTTCTTGCCATCTATGTTCTGCCATTTCTTGCAGTATTTGGTGAAGGCCTTCTTCTTAGATTTATGCCAGTTCTTGTAGAAGCGCCTTTTGCACTCGTCACTGATATGCTCAGCAAAGATGGTCTTAAAGGTCCGGAGGCCTCGGGGTGTTTCCACGTAGCCCACGATGCCCACAGTCACCATGGGTGGAGTCTCCACGATGGTCACAGCCTCCACACTTCCTTCTTGTTCACCTTGGACCCTGGCCTATCGACCTCCCTCACAATGTGGGTCATGCCAGCCTTGTAGCTGAGGAAGGCAGTGAGGTGCACGGCTTGGAAGAGTCATCCTTGGAGAAGCGCTTCACCTTCCCGCGGTGCCGGCCGCTGCGCTTCCGAGGCAGGAAGCCCAGGGACCCGTGCCTGGGAGCGAGAACTTCCTGTGAGACATCCTGCCATCGGAAGCTGACGGTAGAGCCAGACTTTATTTTTCTGGGCTCCAAAATCCCTGCAGATGGTGACCGCAGCCATGAGATTAAAAGACGCTTACCCTTTGGAAGAAAAGTTATGGCCAACCTAGACAGCATATTAAAAAGCAGAGACATTACTTTGCCATCAAAGGTACATTTAGTCAAGGCTATGGTTTTTCCAGTGGTCATGTATGGATGTGAGAGTTGGGCTATAAAGAAAGCTGAACTGAACTGAACTGACTCTTTGTGACCCCGTGGACTGTAGCCCACCAGGCTCCTCCATCCATGGGATTCTCCAGGCAAGAATACTGGAGTGGGTTGCCATTTCCTTCTCCAGGGGACCTTCCCAACCCAGGAATCGAACCCAGGTCTCCAGCATTGTAGGCAGATGTTTTAACCTCTGAGCCACCAGGGAAGCCCCAGGGAAAGAAAGCTGAGCGCTGTCCAAAATGACTGTCAAGAAGCCCCAGGGGAAAGAAAGCTGAACCTGGAAGAATTGATGCTTTTGAACCATGGTGTTGGAGAAGACTCTTGACAGTCCTTTGGACTGCAGAGATCCAGCCAGTCCATCCTAAAGGATATCAGTCCTGAGTGTTCACTGGAAGGATGGATGCTTAAGCTGAAACTGCAATACTTTGGCCTCCTGATGCAAAGAACTGCCCCATTTGAAAAGACCCTGATGCTGGGAAAGATTGAGGGCAGGAGGAGAAGGGGATGACAGAGGATGAGATGGTTGGATGGCATCACTGACTCAACGGACCAGAGTTTGAGTAAACTCTGGGAATTGGTGATGGATAGGGAGGCCTGGCATGCTGCGGTTGCAAAGTCCATGCAGTTGCAAAGAGTCGGACATGATTGAGAGACTGAACTGAACCTGTCAAGAAACAATTGCCTTCTGATTTCATGGTTGCAGTCACCATCTGCAGTGATTTTAGAGCCCAAGAAGAGGAATATCTGTCACTACTTCCACATTTTCCCCTTCTATTTGTCATGAAGTTACAGGACTGGATGTCATGAGCTTAGCTTTCTTTCTTTTTTTTTTTTTTAATTAATATTTAGTTTTAAGACAGCTTTTTCACTCTACTCCTTCACCGCCATCAAGAGACTCTGGTTTCTCTTCACTTTCCGCCATTAGAGTGGCATTATCCACATATCTGAGGTTGTTGATGTTTCTCCCACCTTTCCTGATTTCAACTTGTAACTCATCCAGCCTACTATTTCTCATGATGTGCTCAGCAAATAGGTTAAACAAACAGACAGACAGCCGACAGTCCTGTTTTACTCCTTTCTCAACCTTGAACCAATCAGTTGTTCCATACAGGGTTCTAACTGTTGCTTCTTGACCCGCAAACAGGTTTCTCAGGAAACAGGTAAAGTACTCTGGTATTTCCATCTCTTTAAGAGCTTTCCACAATTAGTTATGATCCACACAGTCAAAGGCTTTAGTGTAGTCAATGAAACTGAGCTAGATGTTTTTCTGGAATTCTCTTGTTTTCTCTATGATCCAGTAAATGTTGAAAATTTGATCTCTGGTTCTTCTTGCCTTTCTAAACCCAGCTTGGACATCTGGAAGTTCTTGGTTTGCATAATACTGAAGCCTCTCATGCAAAATTTTAAGCATGACCTTACCAGCATGAGAGATGTGTTCAATTATCTGATGGTTAGCACATTCTTTAGTACTATCCTTCTTGGGAACTGAGATGAGAATTGACCTTTTCCAGTCCTGTGGCCACTGCTGGGTCTTCTAGATTTGCTGATATATTGAATGCAACACCTTGATGGCATCATCCTTTAGGGTTTGGAATAGCTTTACTGGAATTCCATCATATTCATTAGCTTTATTAACAGCAGTGCTTCCTAAGGCCCACTTGGCTTCATACTCCAGAATGTCATGCTCTGGGTTACTGACTATACCATCGTAGGCATTTGGTTCATTAAGATCCTTTTTGTGCAGTTTTTCTCTGTGGACTTCCACATCAGTTCTTCAGAGTGGCTGAAGGGTGTGTCCCTGCTAGTCAGGGCCTGATAAAACATGATCCACTGGAGAAGGGAATGGCAAACCACTTCAGTATTCTTGTCTTGAGAACCCCATGGACAATATGAAAAGGCAAAAATAACATATATAGGAACACATGTTTTGAGTACCCATTAATGGCCAGATGTTATGATAAGCAACTTACATGAATTACCTCATTCAGTTCTCAGGACTAGACTATTATGTATTTAGTTTGTAATATAATATTATCATATTTACCATTATTAAAGTCTATGAACCTCATGCTCTATACTGCAAAAAGTAAAATCACATTTGAAGCTTGCTAAAACACAGGTTTTCTGAATCCAACAAGAGAGACTTAATTTGATATAACTGGAACTTAGATATACACATTTAATACTTTATTACTTGTCCCCAGGTGATTGTGATGCAGATGAATTTCTAATCAGACCTTAAGGAAAATAGTTCTACAGGAAATGATTAAAAAATAATTAGTTCATCAGCTTTATATAGAATTTAAATCAAGTATAAGGAATAGTATATATGTAATGCCATAATCTTTTGATATTTCTCAATATTCTATGTAGTACTCATATTAATTAAAGTTAGAAATATTTTAATAAAAATTGTTTTAAAATTCCTTTCAAATTAAGTACCATGTGTAAATTTCACTAATTCTCCAGTCATCTTTTTGCCTCAAGTTTACTTGGTTACAATTAAAAAAAAATAGCATTTCATAAGTCAAAATCAAGATATTCAACTTTTATATTAATTCACTGTTTAGTTTATTCACATGCATCCTAAAAGAGCTTTATTGGATTACCTTCCCTGGTGTCTTAGATAGTAAAAAATCTACCTGCAATGCAGGATACCCAGGTTTGACCCCTGAGTCAAGAAGATCCCCTGGAGGAGGGAATGGCTACCCACCCAGTATTCTTGTCTGGAGAATGCCGTTGGACAGAGGATCCTGGCAGGCTACAGGCCATGGGGTCACAAAGAGTCGAATATGACTGAGCAGTGAACACTTTACATCCTTTGAGACTATGTGTTCATCTTAGATGATTTGAAAGTGGTATAGTGGAGTGTGTGTGTGTGTGTGTGTGTGTGTGTGTGTAAGAGAGAATCAAGTCTTTATTCAATCAACAGAAATGAAAGTTGTTCAGTTACTCAATCATTTCCATATCTCTTCCAAATAGATTTAAGTGACATTCACTGAATATCTTCTAAAATTCCTATGTCTTATTCACTTTTTTTTCTTACTTTCTCAGTGACAATTAAATAGTCACATAGAGTCACAAAAGCAGGTTCTTTAAGCCCTTCTTTCCCATTACTGTGGATTTCCCTCTGGGAAAGAAAGATAATGACATAGCTTGTTTTAAAATCTACACGAGATTATAAACACACTGATGATATTTACTAGCAAGAGATTTTCTGCAGAATGCTTTTAGTAGGATGTACCTAAATCTGTCTAAGATCGCTTATGGTAACCTGGAATGTAGAGGTGTACAGACCACGGTTCTGGGAAAATGTCCTAAAAGCTGTGTAACTACATGTTTATAAAATGCAGATGCTGCATGGTCAAAATAGCTCCTGGGTCTTAAGGTAGACGCATTATTAAAGAATATATACACATTGGCCATACTACATTTGGATGTGGCAAAGAAGAATCTGCAGAACAGTGGAGAGTTATCCTTTATTTCTTCCTGCTTCACTAATGATTTACAACTACTTGTATCCTTGATACATGATAAAATTATTTTTGAGTCTGATTTCAAAATTTAATTCTTTGTGTTTGCTCACTTACATATATGGCATGCTTTCCATGTGGTTGTAATACACGCTATTAATCAAAATGATAGTTTATTATACTATGGTGGAAACATTTATCAGCTTAAATACCTACAATCATATCTATCAGTATTTTTATTTGTCCACCTGTATTTACTTTTGTCTATATCTAAACTGCATATATCTATTGAACCTAGGTGGGTCTCCTGCATTGCAGGCAGATTCTTTACCATCTAAGCCACCAGGGGAGCCCATATATTGATAGAGAAGTATGTTTTTATGTATATATAACAGTGTTGGAGAAGACTCTTGAGAGTCCCTTGGACTGCAAGGAGATCCAACCAGTCCATCCTAAAGGAGACCAGTCCTGGGTGTTCATCGGAAGGACTGATGTTGAAGCTGAAACTCCAATACTTTGGCCATCTGATGCAAAGAGCTGACTCGCTGGAAAAGACCCTGATGCTGGGAGGGATTGGGGACAGGAGGAGAAGGGGACGACAGAGGATGAGATGGCTGGATGGCATCACTGACTTGATGGACATGACTTTGAGTAAATTCCGGGAGTTGGTTGTGGACAGGGAGGCCTGGCGTGCTGCAGTCCATGGGGTCACAAAGAGTCGGACACGACTGAGCGACTGAACTGAACTGAACTGAACATATACTTGGTCTTCCTGGTGGCTCAGACGGTAAAGAATCCGCCTGCAATGCAGGAGACTGGAGTTCAGTCCCTGGGTTGGGAAGATCCCCTGCAGGAAGGAATGACAACCCACCCCAGTATTCTTGCCTGGAGAATCCCATGGGCAGAGAAGCCTCACAGGCTACTGTCCATGGGGTTGCAAACAGTTGGACATGACTAAGTGGTTAACCCTACCACTACTAATATATGCGTATACTTTCTATCATGAGTATTCGTGTTTTTTCAGTGAAAGCAAAATATAACTGTTAATGTGTCTTCAGGCACAGATAATTATAAGTTTTGAACGCTTTGCATATTTGCAATCTAATAACAAAGTGTGGCAGGGTCATTTTTGGAGTCTAACTAGTGGTAAATCATCAGTCTCCACCACTTGCTAATGGGATGTAATTGAATGGAACCGCAAGCAAGGAAGTAATGGACAAAAAGTATATACTTCATCTTGAAAAGCTACTGGGATGAACATTTATTCCTTTCAGAGATTAAGGGATAGGATTTCATTAGGATGGGCATTTTAAATAAAAGATGTGTACTTATCTTGCGTAACTGACAGACTCTAGTGCGCTTCATGTGTCTAACAATTTCCTGAGATTCTTTCAACCAGCGTTAACAAAATAAATGTCCATGAATCCTCATTTCATTTTCTCAACTATCCTACTTGTCTTCATATAAAAGGTAACTCAAACATGGTAAAGTCAGAGGCAGTTCTTTTGATGTCCGTTCGTTTGTTGTATTACTTTTAATTAACATAAAGTTAATAATTTTAATTGATTTCTTTCTTAATCCCTGTCCTCCCTCTTGCTGAAGAGGGGTGATAAAGATTAAGAGACAAATAATAGCACAATCTGATTATTATGTAATTTTACTCTAGCCCATGGAATTAGTAAACTCAGATATACTTAGTGTCTTATGAGAGTAGCACTGGTGTGAATTTAACAAGCAATAAATTAACAAGCAAGCTCATTATTTTAAATATCCGGGGTAAATATCCACTAATTTTGTTGAGGCATTGTAAGACTGTATGAACCTCTCTGTATTGATCACAGAAGAGGGGTATTGCTTTAAATCCTGTGATTCCCCTGAAGTTTATACAAATCTTTTAAGAGCTATTGCTCCCTAGAACAGTGCTATACAATGTGTCATTCAGGATTGTTCCTAGTGACCATGAATTGTTTGGTTTTGGTCCATGACGACTTAAGTACAGAAATTGAAAGTAAGTATTTAGAAACTTTTATAGCAATTTGACATTGGTGCAACAACCTAAAATGGGATCAGTGAGCTTGTCTTATTGAACAAGTTATAGACCAGTCAGAGTGCTGTCAAAATCACAAGTGGTGAAAATTATGTGCTGGGATCATTTTACAATACAGAAGCTTTAAGGGAAGCTTGCCATATGTAAAAATAAATAAATAAATAAAAGAAAGAAAAGAAGGAGAGAAAAAATAATACAGCATCAAAATAATTTCGTTAAAAGATAAGTTAATTTTAGTGACTATTGAAAGATTGAAGATAGGCATGAAAAGTATAACATCACTGGGTTATTTTTGAACAAAAATTGAACTAATTATTCTGTTCTTTTCTAAATTACCTTAAAAATCTCCTTACAGATTCCAGTGGATTGGAAATTTAAAAAAATAAATAAATAAAATACAAACTGGTCATTCCACACATATTGAGAAGCCCTGGTCTATGGTGTAGCTTCCGGCCACCTAAATCAAAGTGGCAAAAGCTCACTTGGGGTTAGTTTGGATCCTATGCCTAAGAAAGTCCCAGTGTCTCAGTGGTGAAGAATCCGCCTGCCAGCACAGGAGACGTGGGTAGGTTTGCTGGGTTGGGAAGATCTGGGTCGGGAAGATCTGAGTCAGGAAGATCCTCTGGAGAAGGAAACGGCAACCCACTCTGGTATTCTTGACTGGTGTACCCATGGACAGAGGAGCCTGGTCACAAACAGTTGGACGCAACTGAGGGTCTAAGCACCAGTTGTTAATTAGAAAAATAAGGACCGGGAGTAACTGCAAAATGGGTGAAGCAATGATCAGACCAGAGTTAACTCATCTCCAATATATATATGACGGGTATTAACCTCTTCATTGCTTGTGTTCATAAATAAACCACCTATCACTATTTTAATCCAGTACTTCATCAATTAAGAAAATAAGTAACACTGATCATCAGCATACAATTGATGGCTATATGTTCTAAATGCAGGCGGATACTATAACCTTCAAGAATTGAAATTTTCAGCAGAAAAAAATTTAGATATTAAACTTTAGAGGATCTCCTTATCAATAAAATGAAAAACTTTTAAAATATTTGAAGAAATTGTTCAAGAGGAAGCTTTTACCTAATTGTCAAAATATGTATAATAATTGGAGGAAATTACTATCAAGTCTAAATATTGCTTCTAATATAAAAATACCAAATTAACCAATGGCTTACAGAAATGGTATAGACATATTTCTGACTCATCTTTTTCAGTATGGTGGCAATGAAGCTACAAGGGTCATCAAGGCCTGTGATCTGCATCAATTCTCTTCCATTCACACCAGTTTCTAATTTTTACTTCCCCAGAGCCAATCCATGTTTCTAATTTAGCTGCTTAAAGCATAGAAATAGGATTTATAAATTGGTATACAATCAGAAGATAAATAATCCATCATATTGTGATAGATAACTCAAACTTTAATTACACAGATAAAACCACTTTCATTAAAAAACATGTTATATATTATACAACCAATTCCCTTAATTAAATTTTATTAACAAAATTAATAAGCAATTCACCCAATGTATTGCTCTCTTTATCACTGATTTTCCTTGAATTATTAAACAAACCTCAGAGTACAGGACCCCATATGAATTTCAAATACCACATATTTATTTAACCAATAAATACTGCACATACTTTTTGTAGGCATGTGAAAAATTCCAGTATTTGTTTATCTGTTCATGACAATAGAATCACCTAGATTTAAATTCAACTAATAAGTTGTGCTAAAGAATAGAAGGGGGAATAATAAATTCAGATGCCAACTAAGTGATGACCTTCACCTTCTCCAGCGACCCCTGGGGAAAAAATACTGAAACTTTTCTATTTTTCTGTTACAGCATTGCTTTGCTATTTACTAAGCATCCCAAAACAGGGTCTGCACAAGTTAAATTTTATCCTTTGCTCTCTGTAGTTTTGTATTCTTTAAAGATGTGAGCAAAAGAATAGGAGTGTAATAACAATGCTTTGAAACTGTAGATGAGATCCAACCTTCAGAGTTTCTAATATTTCTCCTCACCTTCCTTGAGGTTTCCTCATTTAAAATGCCAGTATCTCTTGTACAAAACAAACCACACTGTTACAAAATGCAGTACTATCACACATAGATGGTTGGAGTAGTCCAGAGTAGTTTTCAATATGCAGCTTATTTCATCAACTTGTAGGTAAAAGTTCAGAGGAGACAAAATGTTGATTGCTTTCTAACCAAAAGCATACTGAAATAACTTAAAAGAAGGAAGCAAACAAATACTTGCCATATTGACATTTTCCCTCAATTGCAAAATAGAGAAAAACGTTTTTTTAAATTAATTTTGGTGCCTTAAGTTTTGCCCCATCTTTACTTTTGCCAGGATGAAATAGAATTTAACAAGATGTTTTATTTTAGTGACATGCTTTTAAAGTTTTTATGACAGTTATAAGTTGCATAACTCATCATTAAGACCAAAACAAAGAATTAGAAATTGTAGTTTTAGTTTTATTTTTTAAAAATCACTCAAGTGTTATCAATGTCATACTTAAAATTCAGCTCAAACTTGAACTTCACATAAAGCTTAAATCAATCTTATGTTCATGTAAATACACCTGTACCATAGGTACATACAAAGAAAAATGCTATGATTACATAAGGATATCTTTTAAATTCACAACAAAATACTTTAACATAGAAAATTCCTATAAATGCAAATTAATTAATTAACAAAAGTATCAAATTTGAGAGTGTTAAAAAGTTCTGAATTTTTAAACCATAGGGGAAAGAAACATGAACACAGATTATTAGAATCTGGCCCTGAGATCCTCCTATTTTTCCTACTGAAATCAAAGTTTTGCCATTGACTTTCCCAGATGTAGCTTCCTAAACCCCAAAATGTCTTTCTAGAAAGTTTCAATCTCCAGGTGCAAAGAGCAGAGTGAAGGAACAAAATTAGGTTGAAATTTCTTCAGAACCTACCATATTTAAGAAGGAACATCTAAAATTCTGGAAGGGCTTTAAAATGATCATGTTCATTAAAAGATAAGAAAATGGAAGTCCTCTGAAATATATTTTATCAATTTATCTTCACTTAATTTTTCTACCCCTCTAACAATGGAAGCTGTGATTAGCTGTCAGTTTTTATTAATTTGATAAAGAAAACTCCTCTAACTTCAAAGTCAAAAAATGAAAGAGGATACCAAGGAACATTGTACTTTTAAAAAAAGTAAAGGACGAATGAAAGCCACTCTTCTCATTGAGATTGCAAAGTTAATTCTATTGCCTATTTCATGATGAATTATATTATTACATTATATCAATTTTTTTCAAATTACATATATAACACATTTTCATGTAAATAAATTCTTATATTTAGTATCAGGAAATAAATGTCATATAGCCTTGGCTTTATTTAAATAAACGCATTTTGCTCTTTGCTTTACTTATCAAAAAAAAAAACAAAATTGAATATAGTATTTAAGGTAAAAACATAAGGCAATTCTCAAGCACCTTGTATTTATACTGACATACCTACAACGTATGAAATTTTTTTAAAGTGTATTATTACATAATGTGTTTTCCCTACAGTAATAATTACATTTGTAACAAAAGGTGTGCATATACAACTCAAGTTATTTCAAGATTTATTTTCTTTTTCTTGCTGTTTCCATTTCTGGAATATTTTCTATGTGTTTCAGGATTAAGATAATTTTCCTCTGTTGAAAGTAGCTGGGCTTCAAGGTGAACGCTCAGTGTTAACATGAGTCCTACTATCCTTCACCCTAAGTCCTTAAATATTTTGCTACTCCAATTATCTTTCTTCTCAGTGTAGTCACTTGTAAAGGTTTTGTAACTCCCATTTTGTATAGAAGTCTATTTCAGCATTCATAGTATTTTAGATCATATGCTTATTTTTCATATGAGAATACAAGCTCAGAGAAATCTTATGATTTGCAAAGAGTCCAGGCCAAAAATAAAAACGTCTCACACATGTTTACCATGCCAGAGTTCTGGGTTTCTTTTCTGATATATGAGTGACATCAGGCTTCATAGAAAAAGAGTTCCAAATAGTTTCAGTTTACGGGCCAACATTTTACTTCTCATAGCATTCTACAATGTCTTGAGAAGCAAATCATAAAGTTAGTAATTTCGTATAAAGAGGATTGTGACTCAACCCAAATGAAGGGCTGCAGCTTTCTGAAACATTCTAAAATAATGTCAATGTGTCAATATCTCATTGTGTTTTACCAAAGAGGAATGTTTTTAATAATTATTACTTTTATAACTAAATTAGGTTCTCAGTAATACACTGAAGACTACTGCTTCCAGCCAAAATGCAGAAAATGGCATGGGATTCATCTTCCCATTGTAAACAACCAAAAAATTAAGACAAAAAGGAGAATGATCATTGAGATGTGAGAAGGAAATGATACTATGATTGCTCCGGTTTATTGCCCTGAATTTCCAGGTTAGGAAACAGGAAACTCACAGGAAACTGAGAAGAATTTCTGAGATGGAAGAGTTGAAGATTCTACTGAAAGGCAAAGAGTTTTCAAAAAAATGTAGAGGAGAATAAAATCCTATGCAGACAGAGAAATCTAGATAAATATGAAGGACTTCCCTCAACTATTTGAAAGAATACTAACTGAATTGAATACATGACAGAAAAGTACCCCCCAATGGGTAAATAAATGATAGGATTAAAGTTAAGATTGTCCAGTGCTTACATAGGCCTGAGAATATGGTCTGTTCCCATTTGATAAACTAGGAAACTTCATAATTCATGAGGCAATGAATGAAGTACACGAAAGGATCCATGAACAGAGAGGAGAGAGCCATGAACAGAGAATAATTAGTACTAGGCTAACCACCACTCTCAGAGAAGGAAATGCAACCCACTCCAGTACTCTTGCCTGGAAAATCTCATGGATGGAGGAGCCTGGTGGGCTGCAGTCCATGGGGTCGCAAAGAGTTGGACAGGACTGAGCAACTTCACTTTCACTTTTCCATTCATGCATTGGAGAAGGAACTGGCAACCCACTCCAGTGTTCTTGCCTGGAGAATTGCAGGGACGGGGGAGCCTGGTGGGCTGCCGTCTATGGGGTCGCACAGAGTCGGACACGACTGAAGCGACTCAGCAGCAGCGGCAGCAAGCACCACTCTGGTGCTAAATCCCAAAGCAAGCATCAAACAAAGTTTTCAGTGAACTTACATCTTAGGAAAAAAATCATAAAAATCTATAGAGAAAAAAAGCCAGGAAATAAAAGGGTAAATTCACAAAACATGTTATAAAAGATTAGGATAGGGAGAACAAGATCAGGGAGAAGTAGATGAAGTGGAGTGCATCTCTGTCCATGGATACATTAGGAATACAGCTTCAGACACAGAACTGCATGCAGAACAGCTGAGAGCAGATAGGAGTATCTGGCCAGCAAGAAAGATTATGTAGAACCATGTAAAACTCAGTAGAATGAAGGAACCAGGGAGAAAGAGAGGAGTGTTATTGGCGGGTGTGGGACCTGAAGCAGGGGTCCGATCCCCACATCAGGGCAGTTGTCTGAGTCAGAGAGGAGACGTTTAAGGCTGAGAGTGAGACAGCTGATCAACAGCAGCCTGAATGGGATGAGAACCAGACAGTCCTTGTCACAGCCATGAATACCCGGGACAGGGACGCAGGTCCCCGAGAAGGCGCAGCAACTAGGAGCTGGAGTTTAGGGACTGTGGGGCGATCCCAGGGCGAAGGCCGCTGTTGACTGCGGAGAGACAGGCCAAGAAGATGTGAGGGAGGAGACTGCTGTGGGGAAGGCCCCCGGAGGAAGGCCAGGCAGACAAGGAAGCAGGGCGATACTGCTGAGTCACGCGTAGGGGATGGCGCCATCACCAAAGCCTCTCTCTCCCCGCACGCCAGCAGCGGCGCGTGAACGACAGAGAGGCTGGCCCACTGAGCGTCTGATGCACCCAGCTAGAGTGGGACCCCACCCACGGTGCTCCTTTAAGTGCCTCATGCGCTGATCTACAGCCAGGACACCAGTCAGGGGACCCTCTATGCTTCAGGGGGGCCCCTCTATGTGCCTGACGTCCCGAACAGCAGAGAAGGATCCCAGGCAAGGGAGTCCTCTAAGTGCCTGAACGGCAGAGAAATGGAGACAGATCAGCCACGGAGAACTTCTGGTCACCAGCCACTATACGTGTGAAAAAAGACTCTGATGGGGCCCTAACTCCTGCAGCTGGGGCCGTCTGTGGCCCTGCCCACTTGGAGCCACCACGGCCCCCATGACCCAAGCAGCTGCCCCACTTTCGTGCTCGACCCTCACTGGGGCAGAGCTGTCACAGGCGAAAAAAAAAAAACCAACAAAAAAGTCTTCCATCTATACACGTGGGATTATTTTGGTCATGTCCACCTCTTTGCAACCCTGTGGGCTATGACCTTCCAGGCTTCTCTGTCAGGGGGGTTCTCCAGGCAAGAGTCCTGGAGTGTATTGGCCAATACTGGTTGCTATACCCTTCTAGAAGTAGTAGTAATGTTGTGTTAGTTGCTGAGTCATGTCCAAATCTTCGTGACCCCATGGACTGTGGCCCGCCAGGCTCCTCCGTCCATGGGATTCTCCAGGCAAGAACACTGGAGTGGGTTGCCATTCCCTTCTCCAGGGGATCTTCCCGACCCGGGGATCAAACCTGGGTCTCCTGCATTGCAGGCAGATTCTTTACCGTCTGAGCTACAGGGAAGATCCGACAAGGAGAATGCCCTTCTAGAGAGCTATATTTCCTGCTGCCCTAGCCGCCAACTCCCCTGAGTACCTGGTGCTGCCAGAACCCGGGCCACTCAAGCAGCCGCACCACCTCCACACCTGGCCCTCGCTGGACAGACTCAAGCCCTCCAGGGCAGCCTCAGGAGCAAACCCCACTGGATGACCCACAGGCAGAGGTGGAAATGAAACCACAGTTGAAACCCAGGGGCAGTGTGGCTAAGGAAGAAGACCCCAAACCTTCCCACAAGATGCAGATTAAATCCACAGGATCAACTAGGCAGGTTCTGTGTTTTCTTTTAGACTTTGTTTTTCGCCCCCACCTCCGTTGTAGTTGTCAGTTTTATTGGCACTATGAAACCTAATTAAGTTTTTGAGCTTTTTTTTTTTCCTAATCACACTTTTTACTGTTGTTATAAACCTCTGCCTCTGCATTTGCAGTTCTCTGTTTTCCTTTTTTTTTCTTTTCCCTCTCCTCTTTCATCTTCCTTTTTTTTTCTAATAATTTTTAAATTTTTAAACCTTTTATTATTTTTGTATATTTATTCCTTTGTTTTCTTTTCCTACTGTTCTTGCAGTTAATTTTTAATGTATATAAATATTCTTTATCTACGTCTATTTAACTTTGAGTATCTATTCTTTCTTTCCTTTCTTTTCAACACACTTGTTAATTCTGTTTTCACTGCTTTATTCCCCACTTGGCACCTTGCTTTAGTTTTGATTTCTAGTTTTTGCTTTAGTTAGTTTTGTTCTTAACTGGTAGATATAATCCTTGGTTTTTGTTTGCTGGATCAATCTATTGTCCTTTATTTTCATTGGACTGCTTTGATTTTGCCTATGGATGTATATGTATACGTGTATACTCCATTATTTAAGTTATTATTTGCCTGATTTTGTAACTGCCATTTGCCTGTGGCTCATCTTCAGTTTCTTGTTTTTGGGTGTGTGTTTTAATCTCACTTAATGCCATAACAAACCCCTTGTGGAATCTTTGTTCCTGACCAGAGACCAAGCCCTGAGCCTTTGGAGTGGGGGCCCTGATGCCAAGACCCTGAGAACTAACCCTCGGGAGGGTCAGACAGTGGGGATGCTCTCAAAGGAAACCACCCGGATACAAGGCCTGGCACAACCCAGCCGCCAGTAACACCCTGTGAGGACACCTCATCCAGAAACAGACAAGCAAAAATACAAACCCAGTCATGAACAGACAGGATGACCACAAACCCAATCATGAACAGACAGGATGACCACAAACCCAATCACGAACAGACAGGATGACCACAAACCCAATCATGAACAGACAGGATGACCACAAACCCAATCATGAACAGACAGGATGACCACAAACCCAATCACGAACAGACAGGATGACCACTTCACTCAGCCTTGCCCTTCAAAAAACAAAAAAACACCTCAGCATAAACCTCACCCTATACAATGCTTACACAAACCACTGGACCAAACTTAAGGGGGGTGGAAACCAAAAGCAAGAGCAATTTCACCCTTGAAACCTGGGAAAAGGAGACCCCAAACACAATAAGATTTTTTTTTTAATGAAAAGGCAGAGAAGTACTGTACAAATGAAGGAGCAAACTAAAAACACAGAAATCTAAATAAATGAAAAGAAAATATGCAAACTACCTGAAAAAGAATTCAGAATAATGATAGTAAAGATGATCAAAAACCTTGAAAACACAACGGAGAAAATGCAAGCATCAATTAACAAAAACCTAGAAGAATTAAAGAATAAACATACAGAGACAAACAACACAATTACTGAAAAAAAACCAAAACACTATAAAAGGACTCAATAGCAGAATATCTGAAGCAGAAGAAATCAGTGAACTGGAAGATAAAATGGTAGAAATAACTTCTGAAGAGCAGAAGAAAGTAAGAAGAATGAAAAGAACTGAGGATAGTCTCAGATATCTCTGGAACAATATCAAACACACCAACATTTGAATTATAGGGGTCCCAGAACAAGAAGAGGAAAAGAAAGGCTATGAGAAAATTTTTGGAGAGTTTATAGTTAAAAATTTCCCCAACATGGAAAAGGAAATAGTCAATCAAGTCCAAGAGGTGCAAAGAGTCCCATACCAGATAAACCCAAGGAGAAACATGCCAAGACATACTAATCAAACTACAAAGATAAAACACAAAGAAAGGATATTAAAAGCAACAAGGGAAAAGTAACAAGTAATATACAAGAGAAACCCCATACATTTAAGAGCTGATCTTTCAGCAGAAACTCTGCAGGCCAGAAGGGAATGGCAGGATATATTTAAAGTGCTGAAAGGGAAAAATCTACAACCAATATTACTCTATCTGACAAGGATCTCATTTAAATTGATGGAGAAATCAAAAGCTTTTCAGACAAGCAAAAATTAAGAGAAAAATTCAGTACTGCCAAACTAGCTTTACAATAAATGTTAAAGGGACTTATATAGTCAAGAAATACAAGAGAAGAAAAAGATCTATAAAATCAACACCAAACAATTAAGAAAATGGCAATAGGAACATATATACAAATAATTACTTTAAATGTAAATGGATTAAATGCTTCAACCGAAAGACACACATTTGCTGAATGGATACCAAAACAAGCCCCATATATATTCTTTCTATAAGAAACCCACTTCAGACCTAAAGACACATATAGACTGAAAGTGAGAGAATGGAAACATATATTCCATGCAAATGGGAAGCAAAAGAAAGCTGGAGTAGTAATCCTCATAGCAGACAAAATAGACCTTAAAATAAAGAAGATTACAAGAGGTAAAGATACCACATAATGATCAAGGGATCAATTCAAGAGGAAGACATAACAATTATAAATATTTATGCCCCCAACATAGGAGCAACTCAATACACTAGACGAATACTAACAGACATAAAAGGAGAAATTGACACTAACACAATAACAGTAGCAGACTTTAACACCCCACTCACACCAATGGACAGATAATCAAAACAGAAAATTAATAAGGAAACACAGTCTTAAATGATACATGAGATGAGATGGATCTCACTGATATCTTCAGGACATTCTCCAGGATAGGTCACATCTTGGGTCACAAATCAAACCACAGTAAATTTAAGAAAATTTAAATTATATCAAAAATCTTTACCAACCACAATGCTATGGGACTAGATATCAATTACATGAAAAAAACTGTAAAAAACACAAACACATGGAGATTAAACAATACATTTTTGAATAATGAAGAAATCAAAAGAGAAATAAAAAACATTTCTAGAAACAAATGACAATGGAAGCACGATGACTCAAAACAGACAGGATGCAGCAAAAGCAGTTCTAAGAGAGAAATTTATAGCAATACAATATCAAACTGTTCGGTTCATCTCAGTCACTCAGTCATGTCTGACTCTTTGCCATCCCATGGACTGCAGCACACCAGGCCTCCCTGTCCATCACCAACATCCAGAGTTTACTCAAACCCATGTCCATTCAGTGGGTGATGCCATCCAACCATCTCATCCTCTGTCATCCCCTTCTCCTCCTGCCCTCAGTCTTTCCCAGAATTGGGGTCTTTTCCAATGAGTCAGCTCTTCACATGAGGTGGCCAAAGTATTGGATCTTCAGCTTCAGTGTCAGTCCTTCCAACGAACACTCAGGACTGATCTCCTTTAGGATGGACTGGTTGGATCTCCTTGCAGTCCAAGGGACTCTCAAGAGTCTTCTCCAACACCGCAGTTCAAAAGCATCAATTCTTTGGTGCTCAGCTTTCTTTATAATCCAACTGTCACATCCATACATGACTACTGGAAAAACCATAGCTTTGACTAGATGGAACTACCTCAAGACACAAGAAAGAAACAAGAAAAACATCAAATAGACAACCTACTTTTACATCTAAAATAACTGGAAAAGGAAGAACAGAAAACTCCCCAAATTAGCATAAGGAAATCATAAATTAGAGCAGAAATAAATGAAAATGAAATAAAAGAAACAATGTAAAAATTAATAAAACTAACAGCTGGTTCTTTGAGAAGATAAACAAAATTGACAAACCTTTAGCCAGATTCATCAAGAAAAAAAGAGAGGAGAAACAAATTGACAAAATTAGAAATGAAAAAGGATTGGTTACAACAGGTAATGCAGAAATACAAAGGAATATAAGAGATTATTATGAACAACTATATGGCAATAAAATAGATAACCAGGAAGAAATGGACAGATTCTTAGAAAAATTCAATCTCCCAAGACTGAAACAAGAAGAAATAGAAATCATGAACAGCCCAATTACAAGCACTGAAATTGAAGCTGTGATCGAAATCTCCCCCTCCCCCCAAAAAAAAGCCCAGGACACTGGAGAATTCTACAAACATTTAGAGAAGAGCTAATGCTTATCCTCTAAAACTCTTTCAAAAAATTGTAGGGAAAGGAATGCTTCCAAACTGTTTATAGTAGGCCACCATCACCCAGGTACCAAAACCAGACAAAGACAATACAAAAAAAGAAAAGTACAGACCAATATCACTGATGAACATAGATGCAAAAATTATCAACAAACTTTTTGCAAACAGAATTCAATAACACATCAAAAAGCTGATACACTGTGATCAATTGGAGCTTATTCCAGGGATGCATGGATTCTTCAGTATATGCAAATGAATCTATGTGATGCACCATATTAACAAACTGAAAGATTAAAACCATATGACAATCTCAATTGATGCAGAAAAAGCCTTTGACAAAATTCAGCACCCACTAAGGTACTGGCAACCCACCCCAGTACTCTTGACTGGAAAATTCCATGCATGGAGGAGCCTAGTAGGCTGCAGCCTATGGGGTTGCTAAGAGTTGGACACGACTGAGCGACTTCACTTTCACCTTTCACTTTCATGCACTGGAGAAGGAAATGGCAACCCACTCTGGTGTTCTTGCCTGGAGAGTCTCAGGGACGGGGGAGCCTGGTGGCTGCCGTCTGTGGGGTCACATGGAGTCAGACATGACTGAAGTGATTTAGCAGCAGCAAAAGCAACGATTAAAAACACTTCAAAAATATGGGCATAGAAGGAACCTATAGCAACATAGTAAAGAGTAAAGGCCATATATGATAAACGCACAGTAGGCATTATTCTCAGTGGTGAAAAACTGAAGGCATCCCCCCTAAGATCAGGAATAAGACAAGGGGTCCATTCTCATCACTATTATTCAACATAATTTTGGAAGTTCTAGCTATAGAAATCAGAGAAGAAAAAGAAATAAAAGGAATTCAGATCAGAAAAGAAGTAAAGCTCTCACTATTTGCAGATGACATGATACTGTACATAGAAAACCCTAAAGATACTATCAGAGAATTACTAGAGCTAATCAGTGAATTTAACAAAGTCACAGGATACAAGATCAATACACAGAAATCACTTGTATTTCTATATACTAACAATGAAAAATCAGAAAATGAAATTAAGGAATCAATTCCTTTCACCATTGCAACAAAATGAATAAAATATCTAGCAATAAACTTACCTAAGGAGAAAAAAGAACTGTACACAGAAAATTTTAAGACACTGATGAAAGAAATAAAAATGACATAAACAGATGGAAAGATATTCCCATGTTCCTGGGTAGGAAGAATCAATATTGTGGAAATAACTATACTACCAAACTCAATCTACAGCTTCAATGCAATTCCTATCAAATTACCAATAGCTTTTTTCACAGAATTAGAACAATAAATTTCACAATTCATATAGAAACACAAAAGATCCCGAATAGCCAAAGCAGTCCTGAGAAAGAAGAATGGAGCTGGAGGAATCAACCTTCCTGACTTCAGACTATACTACAAAGCTACAGTCATCAAGACAGTATGGTACTGGCACAAAGACAGAAATACAGACCAATGGAACAAGATAGAAGGCCCAGAAATAAACCCATGCACATATGGGCACCTTATTTTTGACAAAGGAGGCAAGAATATACAATCGGGCAAAGACAGCCTCTTCAATAAATAGTGCTGGGAAAACTGGACAGCTACATGTAAAAGAAGGAAATTAGAACACTTCCTAACACCATACACAAAGATAAACTCAAAATGGATTAAAGACCTAAATGTAAGACCACAAACTATAAAACTCTTAGAAGAAAACATAGGCAGAACACTCACATGTAAATCAAAGCAAGATCCTCTATGAATCCCTCCTAGAGGAATGGAAATAAAAACAAAAGTAAACAGGTGGCACCTGATTAAACTTAAAAGCTTTTACACAACAAAGGAAACTCTAAGCAAGGTGAAAAGACAACCCTCAGAATGGGAGAAAATAAGAACCAATGAAACAACTGACAAAGGATTAATTTCCAAAATATACAAGCAGCTCCTACAACTCAATACCAGAAAAACAAACAACCTAATCAAAAAGTGGGGAAAAGACCTAAAGAGACATTTCTCCAAAGAAGACATACAGATGGCTAACAAACACACAAAAAGATGGTCAATATTGCTCATTATTAGAGAAATGCAAATCAAAACCATAATGAGATATCCCCTCATACCAGTCAGAATGGCCCTCATCAAAAAGTCTACGATCAATAAATGCTGGAGAGGGTGTGGAGAAAAGGGGACCTTCTTGCACTGTTGGTGGGAATGTAAACTGATACAGTCACTATGGAAGACAGTATGGAGATTCCTTAAAAATCTAGGGATAAAAACACCATATGACCTAGTAATCCCACTCCCAGGTACATACCTTGAGAAACCAAAATTGAAAAAGACACATAAATCCCATTGTTGATTGCAGCACTATTTACAATAGCTAGAACATGGAAGAACCTAGATGTTCATTGACAGCTGAATGGATAAAGAAGTGCGGTATGTATATACAATGGAATATTACTCAGCCATAAAAAGGAATATATTTGAGTCAGTTCTAAAGAGGTGGATGAACCTAGAGCCAATTATGCAGAGTGAAGTAAGTCAGAAAGAGAAAGAAATACTGTATTCTAATGCATATATACAGAATCTAGAAAAATGGTACTGAAAAATTTATTTTTGCAGGGCAACAGTGGAGAAACAGACATAGAAAATAGACTTATGGACATGGGGAGAGGGGAGGAGGGGGTGATTCAGAGAGTAACATGGAAACTTGCATTACCATATGTAAGACAGACAGCCAACAAGAATTTGCTGGATGTCTCAGGAAACTCAAACAGGGCCTCTGTATCAACCTAAAGGGGTGGAATTGGGGGCGGGATATGGAAGGGAGGCTCTAAAGGGAGGGAATCTATGTATACCTATTGCTGATTCATGTTGAGGTTTGACAGAAAACAACAAAAGTCTGTAAAACAATTATCCTTCAATTAAAAAATAAATTAAAAAAGAGATTAGGATGAAAGATTGATAAAAGATCACCAGTAAAGCAAAGAATTAAAAAAAAAATATTGACCAGTACTGAGAAGGAAAATCAACCAAGGGAAACTCACTCAGAATTTAACTAAATGTGTAAATTAATAGACAAGGACATTAAAAATGTTATTAAAAGTGCATTATGTATATTCAAAGAATTTATATAGAGACATAGAAAATGTGGAGGTTAAACATCTGGAGGTTAAAACTATGTCTTTGATGAAAAGTATACTAGATGGAATTAATGGTATTTTAGACATTTTAGAAAAAACAAACAAACAAAATTTACTGAACTTGACGCTATAACACTACAATGTTTGAAAATGGAGAGAGTAAAGGAGAGAAATTAAAAATCATTGATAGGCTAAGAAAAAACATTGAATGCCATAAAGGCCTAATATACATGTAATTGGTGAGTCCAAAGGGGAGAAAGAAAAAAAAAAAACTTTGAAAAATAATGGCCAGAATTATTCCCAATTTGATGCAAACTATGGTGTTGGAGAAGACTCTTGAGAGTCCCTTGGACTGCAAGGAGATCCAACCAGTCCATCCTGAAGGAGATCAGTCCTGGTGTTCTTTGGAAGGACTGATGCTGAAGCTGAAACTCCAATACTTTGGCCATCTCATGCGAAGAGTTGACTCGTTGGAAAAGACCCTGATGCTGGGAGGGATTGGGGGCAGGAGGAGAAGGGGTTGGATGGCATCACTGACTCGATGGGCATGAGTTTGAGTAAACTCCGGGAGTTGGTGATGGACAGGGAGGCCTGGCATGCTGCAATTCATGGGGTCGCAGAGTCAGACATGACTGAGCGACTGAACTGAACTGAACTGATAAACCTATAGTTCAAAGAATTTCAGCAAACTAAAAGGGCAAGCAACATGATAACTACAGCAATGTGCATTCTAACCAAAGCACTTAAAACATGACAAACGTAACATTATAAAAGCATCCAGAGGAGAGAAAACGTAGTACATCCCCCAAAATCCAAAGGTGAGGATCCAAGAAGAATCCTTGTAAAGTATGCAAGCTGGAAGACTATTGTTAAAGAACTGAAAACGAGAAAAACAATGTCAATCATGAACTCTATGCCCAATGAAATTTTCCAAACAATTTGTAAATAAAACCTTTTTCAAACATACAATAGTTGAAAAATTCATTACCAACAAACTCAAACTTTAGGAAGTGTTGAACAAAATCTTTCAGGCAGAAAGAAAAATGAGAGCAGATAGAAATATGGATCAACACAATAGGATGAAGAGGACCAGAAATAGTAAATATGCAAGTACATAAGTGATTTATTATCATTTAACTATCTTTTAAAAATAAGTCCCTTAAAAGGGTAACATTTACTGTGGGGTTTATAACTTATGAGTAAGTCAAAGACATGAGAAAATTGGTAATTATGATATAATGGTTGGAGGAAGGAAATGGAATTATAATACTGTATGAATCTTATACTGGAGGTGAAACAGGATAGTATGACTTGTAGACAAGTCGTGATGTTAAAAATATATATTGTAAATCCTCAGCTAGTCATTAACAAAACAATTATAGCTCAATTTGGTGAACAAAGGAGCCAAAACAATCATAAAAATACAAAAGATGGAAGGAATAAAAGAGAACTGATGGACATATGTTTTCCCAAAAAAGCCAAGATGATAAATTTACACCTGACCATATAAATGATCACATTAAATTAAATGATAACAGATTCAAAATAAAAAACTGATAGAATTTTAAAAAATAGATAAATGTACCATTTTGTCGATGATGTCCGTATTCCCCTATCAACAAGTGGTAGGATGTATAGATAGAAAATCGGCAAGAATAAGAGTTGGAAGTCACTACAAAGAAAGTTGATATGATCCACATCTTACAGTACACCACTAAACAACTATAGAGGCACTTCCCTGGTGGCACAGGTGGTAAAGAATCCGCCTGCAATGCTGGAGACCTGGGTTTGATCCCTGGGTTGGGAAAATCCCCTGGAGGAGGGCATGGCAACCCACTCCAGTTTCTGCCTGGAGAATCCCCTGGATGGAGGAGCCTGGTGGGCTACAGTCCACGGGGTCGCAAAGAGTCAGACATGCAACTGTGCACCTAAGCACAAACAAACTACAACAACTACAGAGGACACTCAAGTGCACTCAAAGCATTCTCCAAGGTAGAATATATTACAGGCATGAAAACACTCAGTAGTTAAATGATTCAAAATACTGAAAGATTTTCAATAACTCCAGTGCAATTAAGTTAGAAATTTATAACAGAGAATTATGCAAAATCACGAAGCATCTAAAATCTATACAACATACTTTTAAATAAACCACAGTTCAAAACAGATAAAGGAAATTGCAAAGTTTTTAATTGAATGAAAACAGAACATATCAAAGTTTACGGGATGCCACTAAAACAATACCTAAGAGCGTATTTATGGCATTAAAAATGCATTCTAGTAAAGAAGATCTCAACTTAAAACCTTTGCTTCAACCTTGGAAGCTAGCAAAGAAAGGGAAAATTAAGTCCAGAATAAGTGAAAGGAAATAAAACTGAGAGCACGAGTCTTTAAACTAGAAATGGAAAAGAGAAAAAGTGAAGTCAATGTCAGTTTCCTTGAAAAGATCAATAAAGTGATACACTTCTAGAGACTGACGAGGAAAAAACAGATAAGAGAAACTGTTAATTACATGAATGCAAAGGATGATATCAAGTACAAAGAAGGTAAAATTAAGACAGCGTTGCACCACTAATATTGATGATTTACAGGAGAATGACTAATTCCTTCAAAGACATGAATTACAAAGACTGCTCTAGAAAAAAAATAAAGCTACCATGAAGAGTTGAATTTTACTAAAGAAAATACTTTTTATAAACTCTCCTACAAAGAGAACTTTAAGCCCAGTATGCTACACTGGTGAATTATAGCAAACATATATGGAGAACTATTATATCCTAAAATTTATATTACTACACAACAATTCTTTAAAGTCATCAGCTACCTCCTACTAAGCCAGACAAATATGAAACAATAAAGGTCAAAAATGAAATATGGAGTTTGTCCCAGTAATAAAGGTGGACTACCCATTGGAAAAATCAATTAAATCCATCATATGAACACACACACACAAACAAATGATGATCTCAATAGACAGAAAAAGAACAGGTGACAAGAACTAACATCTAAGAAAATGAACAAACAAAATTAGAAACAGAAAGGAAATTCTTCAACCTGAATAAGTCCTTCTACAAAAAAGCTACAACTAAAAACTCAAGAGAAATATTGAACGCTTTAGCCCTAAATTCATGAACACTACCGAAAGCAATGGATATTAACTATTAATACTCTCTATTAAACATTGTATGGGAGATTCCAGCCAGTGCAATATGGCTAGACATAAATTAAAGGCTTCAAACTGCACAGAAAGTATTGATAAAACTGCTTTTGTTCCCAGATGATATCATCATCTATGTAGAAAGCCTAATGGAATATAAACAAGAGGTAATATCAATAAGTATGTTTACCGAAGTTGTGAGATAACAACCATAGAGTATCAACTACCTTCCTATATACTAGGAATAACCAATTGAGAATCTAAATTAAAAAATATAGCTTATTATCAAAAATATGAAACTTCTGATAAAAAATATATAAGATCTTTATACTAAAAACCACAAAATTATGCTGAGATAAATTACAAGCTGATGGAAACAAATGCAGTCATTGGCCTTATTAAGAAGTTGGAAATTTTAATACAGTTGTGAATTTTCTCCTGATTAGTTTATGAATCCAATATAAATACAGCAAAAAAGAAAAAAACAAACAAAAAAACCCAGCCAACTGTTTATAGTAATTGTTAAGCTGATTTTAAAACTAGTCTATAAATGAAAAGGAAATACAAGACTCACAACTTAAAAAATGTGGACGACTCAAATTACCTGAATTATATATATATACATATGTATATATACATATAGATATATGTAAGCGCATTACTCAAGTTAGTGTGTTATGGGCATCCAGATAGAGAGATCAATGAAATAGGACAGAGTTCAGAGATAGACATAAACATATATGGACAACTAATTTTTGGAAAATATACAGGTAATTAAATGGATAAAAAATTGTTTAATAAATCTGTACTGAAACACCTAGAAATCCATAAGGAAAACAACAGGCTTTGATCCACACTTCACACACTATACATATACATCACAAAATATGCCATAGATCTAAACCTAACAATAGCATTTGGAGAAGAAAAGATAGGAGATCTTGGGAATTTAGGTTAGGGGAAACTTGGATATGATACCAAAAGCACAGTTATTTTAAAAACATATCAGATGTAATAAAGATTAAAACCTTCTGCTGTTAGAAACACACAATTAGAGAAAGAAAAGACATGTTATATAGTGGGATAAAATATGTATGGTTCATATATCTCATTAAAGGAGTATCTAAAATGTGTAATCAAAATTCCATAGTAAGAAAACAACCCAATTAAAGTGGGTCAAATATTTGAACCAACACTTAACCAAAATAGATACACAGGTGGCATATAAGCCTAAGAAATAAAACTCAACTTCATTAGTTGTGTCCGACTCTTTTGCAACCTCATGTATTGAGACCCTCCCAGCTCCTCTGTCCATGGGATTTCCCAGGAAAGAATACTGTAGTGGGTTGTTATTTCCTCCTCTAGAGGATCTTCCCAACCTAGGGGTCAAACTCCGGCAGGCAGATTCTTTACTACTAAGGCACCAGGGAAACCCAGATCATCTATCACTTCAAATAGAACATACTGTTCTTTTGGATTTTTATCTGGTAGACCCCAACAATCTTGATCCATAAAAGTCCATGCAGTGCAGACTACTATAATACATGCAAAAATCATAGTTAGAGCTAAAAGTAAAATGATCTAATTACTTTAACAGTATGATTTAGTAGCAATATCATATGCAGATAATAATACTAAAGAATCAACTTTCATCTCTTAAAATGACTGTAGACTATTATTATAAAACACATACTTCAAATAAAATCTTCTGATACAGAAACTTGAGAAAGTTGAGGCTAAAGAGGAAAAATTATTCCTGGGAGTTAAGGGAAAACATCTGGTTCTGCACTTCCCCTCTGCCACTAACCAGTCTTCAGGACTCCATTTCCTCAGCAGTCATGGAGACGGTTTGGACAGAATAAAATGCAAATAAAAGAAAGTTCTTGATGGCGCCACCCAATTCAGGCAACTCTCCTGTCTAATTGTAGGCTCACCTGGCAACTTTCTGGTCATCATCTGTGTGACAAATAGCTTTGCTTTTCAACAGGAGAAAAAGTGTCATCATTCTAAAAGCTCCTTGGAGCTATATTGATTACAGGTCAATAAACTGATATGAAAGATCATAAAAAAATAAAGTCAGTGATTTTAAATAGTGGAAGGAAACTGGTCTAAGTGACAAAGGAAAATAGTTCAGTTTTCCTAATTCAAAACACATCTATACTCTATATATCAGCACCCATCAATGTTGAATCATCCATCAAGGAAGGGAAGGCAGTTTTCAAATCTTTCTTGGCCAGGGCCCACATCATAGTCCTTTAAACTATTCCTCTTAAGGGAAAAATATACTAAAATACTCCAAAGATGTCCAAAAATAATTATAGCTTATTTTAATGCACATAACAATTATTTCTGCTTGGAGAAAATGATAGCATTTGAAAGTCTGGGAATATGCAGAGGATTTAAGAGAGTGAAAGAAACAAAAGGGGAAGCATCTGACCGATCATGCTACCTTTTCTGAAAACACTATCTTTAATTTGCTTTTAGGACAAAACTTTCCTGGCCTTTTCTTTGCTAGCTCCTTCTCTTCCTGAGGACACCTCCCTGCCCCACAATAGAACAAACATATATACACACAGGAAGAAGGAGTTTTAAAAAATCAATTCAGGCATATATTCAAAACACTGTAGAGAAATCTAGATCCTTCTCCAAAGCCTACAAGGAGACAGGCGATTTAGCAGAGCTGTCTTCCCTGACCTCACGTCCTTCCACTCTCCCCTTGATCTCTGCACTCCCAGCCACATCTCCTCCTTGCTGACACACACCATGCAGGTTCTGGCCTCTGACCTTGACCTTTATTTGTTCCACTGCTTGAAAGAAGCATCATCATCTTTGCATGACTCCATCCCTCCTTGCATTCAGGTCTCGGTTCACAGATTCCAGCCGACAGGTCTTCCCTGGTCACTATGATAGCGTCCCTCGCTCCTTCACTCTTCTTTCCTCCTGTGCATCACCGCTGGACTTGCATCTGTAATGTGTGCTGTCTGCTTTCCTCTGGAAGGCAGTATCCATTAAAACAGGGGCTGCATCAGTTTTGTTTCTGTATCCCCATACCTAAGAATAGCACCTGGCATGCCAAAGGCACACAATGTTTGTTGAATGGAAAAATAAAGTAGGACTACAGAGTGAGTTATAATAACCTCAGATATGCAGACGACAACCACTCTTATGGCAGAAAGTGAAGGGGAAGTAAAGGATCTCTTGATGAAAGTGAAAGAGGAGAGTGAAAAAGCTGTATTAAAACTCAACATTCAAACAATGAAGATCATGGCATCCGGTCATATCACTTCATAGCAAATAGATGGGGAAATGATGGAAACAGTGAAAGCCTTTATTTTCTTGAGCTCTAAAAATCACTGCAGATGGTGACTGCAGCCATGAAGTTAAAAGACGTTTGCTCCTTGGAAGAAAAGCTAAAACAAACCTAGACAGCATGTTAATAAGCAGAGATATTACTTTGCCAACAAAGGTCCATCTTGTCAAAGCTATGGTTTTTTCAGTAGTCATGTATGGATGTGAGAGTTGGACTGTGAATAAAGCTGAGCACCAAAGAACTGATTCTTCTGAACTGTGGTGTTGGAGAAGACTCTTGAGAGTCCCTTGGACTGCAAGGAGATCCAACCAGTCTATCCTGAAGGATATCAGTCCTGAATATTCATTGGGTGGACTGATGTTGAAGCTGAAGTTCTAATACTTTGGCCACCTGATGCAAAGAACTGACTCATTGGAAAAGACCCGGATGCTGGGAAGAGATTGAAGTGGGAGGAGAAGAGGACAACAGAGGATGAGATGGTTGGATGGCATCACCGACTTGAATGACATGAGTTTGAGCAAGCTCCAGGAGTTGGTGATGGACAGGGAGGCCTGGCGTGCTGCAGTCCATGAGGTTGCAAAGACTTGGACACAACTGAGTGAACTGATCTGAATATTACAGTAAAAACAACCAAACTCAATTTTTTTTTATATGTGCCCTTTGCCAAAATATCTAAGTGGTCAATCCAACACATCTGTCACACTATGAGAAAACCGCTGTCTGGTCCAACAAGTAAATATGAAGCCTGTGGATGCCCTGAGTCACATATTGACGAGGTGCCGGCAATACTGTGATGGGTTTCACTCTGTGCCTGCTTTCAAAGATCGCACAGTCTCCCAGGGAGGATAAAGTAAGTTTTCTGAATACAGATGAGGAAGGAACAATTAACCTAGGCAGCTGAGAGGTACTCGTCAAGGAGCTAGAAGTCATTCCAACTGTGCCATGTATCCTGTGAACAAGTCCACACAACCCATAGGAAAGAGGAATAAACCATTACTCCCATTCTCACCTTCCAAGGAACCAGAGGACTCCATTGCTTTTCCTAATTGCTGGTTTTTCCCAAGTTGGCATTCTTCCTTTGACAACTGTTTCAATATTTCTCACAAACCCAACTGGAGTCATTAAATGACATGCCCGCACACACACTGAGGTTTTGTGAAACTTTCTGTTAGTAGTATGCAAATTAAAAGCAAAATAAAACACTATGACACAATGATTTTAAAAAAAATAGCCAAAATTTAAACTCTGATTGTATCACTGCTAGTGGGAATGTAAAATGGCACAGTTTGAAAATGGCTGACAATTTCCCTAAAAAGTTAAACATACACCTATCATGTGATCAGCCACTTGACTATTAGGTATTTTCCAAAAGAACAGAAATAAAACTTTCTTGAAAAGACATGTATGCAAATTTTCTAAATGGCTTTATTAATAATAGCTCTAAACTGGAAACAATCCAAAGGTTCATCAACAGATGAACATATAGGTGGCACGTTCTGGCATATCCATACAGTGTCAAACTACTGGGGGACTCTAATATACACAACAACGTGGATGAATCTTAAAATCATTCTATTTGAATAAAAGAAGCCAGACAAGAAGAATATGCACTGTATTATTGCATTTATATAAAAATAAGAAAATGCAAACTATCTTAAAGGAGAGAGAGCATAGCAGAGATGCTCGTGAATGTGGACAGCTGGGGTATAAAATAGAAGGGCAGGAGGATTATAAAGAGCATAAGGAAACTTTCGTTGTAATAAGCTCATTGTCTTGTGATGATTTCACATTTGTAAACATATATTAAAGCCTACCAAGTTATATAGTTAAATATTTGCAATATATGGTATGTAAAGTATACTTCAATAGAACTGTTAAAAAATAATAATACATTGAAAAGTTACTGGTCATCTGCATGGCAGCAAAGAGCTGGATAATCCCAAACAAAACCAGTGGGGTGAGGCTATGTTTCATTATCTGTGTGACTTTGGTTCACTTTTCTAAGCAACTACCTCTAAGTAGCTACTAAAATTCTAGACCTTAGTCAGTGCATTTGAAAAGAAACGTCTCTAGTGAGTCAATTTACCTTTATGAACACAAGCGTATAATAACATGCTCACAAAAGAACACATCTAATCCTAGCATTGGATTCCAGTTGAGTGTACCCTCAACAAGGTTAAACTTAAAATAGAGGTGGTAGAGCAAATCATTCAGATGGTGGAATTAGAAAGCATGAAGGCATTTTGCACTTAAAATACAGAATTGTCAGATGACAGGTAACAACACATAAATTTACTGATGAAACTTTCTAACCAAGTAAAGACAGGCACTATTAATAGTTTTAATGATATGCCTGAACTTATTTAAAGAAATGTCAGCATGCGGAAGTTAGTAGAATGTCGTGATTAAACAACATTAAAGTCACCATAAAACTACTCAGCTAGATGCATGAATTTGAGCAAGCTAACCTCTTCGAGACTTGGTTCTATCTATAAAATGACTTATAAACATGATAAATATGTTATGAGGAACAAGTGATACCTATCCATAATACTTTTAATACATAGCCTGCCACTTAGTTAACATTTAATAAAAGGTAGGTATAAATAACCATTACTATTTTCCTGATAGTGGTTCTTTTAAAGATTTGTAGAAGTGACAAAGTTCCACTTCTAAAACGAGTTGTCAAAAAAAAAAGTAAAAGAATCTGAAAAAGAATATAAAGATATGCACATAAATTTGAACCACTTTGCTGTATACCTGAAACTAACAATATTTTAAATCAACTGTGTATGCATGCTAAGTCACTTATTTCGTGTCTGATTTTTTGTGACCCCATGGACTGTAGCTGCCCAGACTCCTCTGTCCATGGGGATTCTCCAGGCAAGAATACTACAGTGAATTGCCATGACCCCCTCCAGAAGATCTTCCCAACCCAGGGATCAAACCCGCATCTCTTATTTAATTGGAAAAGAAATATGATTGTTCTATTTTTATAGAAAGATTATAAAACATAAATCCAATTTATAGAATTTTAAAATAATATTTAAAAATCTTCTTTTATTATTATTCCTCTAGAAACTCATGAATTTAGTTTTCTGTGGGTTAATAGGCTTTCAAAATACATAGGTTGCTTTATAAATTACATATATCCTCTTCATCTAATATCATTATCCATCTAAATACTTATTACGTATTAAGCTTGAGGTGAAAATTGTAAGGACAAGAGCTCAGTGAAATATAAAACAAAAATAAAAAAGATACTGCTATAAATAGAACAGCTTGCAAGCTGGGTATTTTCTCCTTAATATTCTAATGCCCACATTTGCCTCCTGAAGTCAAAATCACCTTTATCTGTTTAAAAATAGAACTTCCTGTAGTTATTTTGTAGACTTAGAAATCAGTTCAGTTTAGTCACTCAGTCGTGTCCAACTCTGCAACCCCATGAGTCGCACAGGCCTCCCTGTCCATCACCAACTCCTGGAGTCCATCCAAACCCATGTCCATCGAGTCGGTGATGCCATCCAACCAACTCATCCTCTGTCATCCCCTTCTCCTCTTGCCCTTAATCCTTCCAAGTATCAGGGGTTTTTTCAATGAGTCAGTTCTTTGCATCAAGTGGCCAAAGTATTGGAGTTTCAGCTTCAGCATCAGTCCTTCCAATGAACACCCAGAACTGATCTCCTTTAGGATGGACTGGTTGAATCTCCTAGCAGTCCAAGGGACATATATATGGAATTTAGAAAGATGGCAACTATAACCGCATATGCAAAACAGAAAAAGAGACTCAGATGTATAGAACAGACTTGTGGACTCTGGGAGGAGGCGAGGGTGGGATGTTTCAAGAGAACAGCATTGAAACATGTACATTATCTAGAGTGAAACAGATCACCAGCCCAGGTTGGGTGCATGAGAGAAGTGCTTGGGCCTGGTGCACTGGGAAAACCCAGAGGGATTGGGTGGAGAGGGAGGTGGGAGGGGGGACCAGGATGGGGAATACATGTAAATCCATGGCTAATTCATTTCAATGTACGACAAAAACCACTGCAATGATGTAAAGTAATTAGCCTCCAACTAATAAAAATAAATGGAAAAAAAAAAGTCTTCTCCAACACCACAGTTCAAAAGCATCAATTCTCTGGTGCTCAGCTTTATTCACAGTCCATCTCTCACATCCATACATGACCACTGGAAAAACCACAGCCTTGACTAGATGGATCTTTGTTGACAAAGTAATGTCTCTGCTTTTTAATATGCTATCTAGGTTGGCCATAACTTTCCTTCCAAGAAGTGTGTTTTTATTTCATGGCTGCAGTCACCATCTTCTGTGATTTTGGAGCCCCCAAAAATAAAGTCTGACACTGTTTCCACTGTCTCCCCATCTATTTGCCATGATGTGATTGGACTGGATACCATGATCTTAGTTTTCTGAACACTGAGCTTTAAGCCAACTTTTTCACTCTCCTCTTTCACCTTCATCAAGAGGCTCTTTAGTTCCTCTTCACTTTCTGCCATAAGGGTGGTGTCATCTGCATATCTGAGGTTATTGATATTTCTCCCAGCAATCTTGATTCCAGCTTGTGCTTCTTCCAGCCCAGCGTTTCTCATGATGTGCTCTGCATATAAGTTAAATAAGCAGGGTGACAATATACAGCCTTGAAGTACTCCTTTTCCTATTTGGAATCAGTCTGTTGTTCCATGTCCAGTTCTAACTGTTGCTTCTTGACCTGCATACAGGTTTCTCAAGAGGCAGGTCAGGTGGTCTGGTATGCCCATCTATTTCAGAATTTTCCACAGTTTATTGTGATCTACACAGTCGAAGGCTTTGGCATAGTCGATAAAGCAGAAATAGATATTTTACTGGAACTCTCTTGCTTTTTCGATGATCCAGCGGATATTGGCAATTTGATCTCCTCTGCCTTTTGTAAAACCAGCTTGAACATCTGGAAGTTCTCGGTTTACGTATTGCTGAAGACTGGCTTGGAGAATCTTGAGCATTACTTTACTAGCGTGTGAGATGAGTGAAATTGCACGGTAGTTTGAGCATTCTTTGGGATTGCCTTTCTTAGGCATTGGAATGAAAATGGACCTTTTCCAGTCCTGTGGCCACTGCTGAGTTTTCCAAATTTTCTGGCATATTGAGTGCAGCACTTTCACAGCATCATCTTTCAGGATTTGAAATGGCTCAAGTGGAATTCCATCACATCCACTAGCTTTGTAGACTTAGAAATATTTATTTTAAATTCATTTAAAAAATTCTATCAATTTTTTGAGAGTTAAACTTTTCTCTGGGCTTTAAAATTTTATACCTGTTTTCAGGGATTAGAATAATGTAGATCATTGTTAATAAGTGTATTTTAATTATGTGAGCATGCATTTTATTTTTTACATAAGTTAAGACATGCATGGAAAGTGGAACCAATAATTTTCAATATATTTAACAGTCAAGTCATTCTTTATGTCAATTTTTCTTTATCAGAAATACATTGTTTTTAGCTGGTTTTGAAGCACATTTTTACCATATTTCTCTCAGACACATTAGCTTACAACATTTCTGAAAGGAAGCTCTGATTCTTTAATGTTATATTTACCTATATACAAAGATGGGCTAATTGTCTTTTGATCAATACCCTAATCAGTTATTAAGAAAGTAAAGAATAAAGTTGATGTGATTATAGTCAAGAATACGTGATTTGAAAGGAATTCCTAAATTGATGTTTAGTGTGGTTAGCAGATGACACCCTAGATTTTAATTCAAAAAGCTTTGATAGGACTTTGGTGATGGCCGGGAGATTAAGAATTCACCTGCAGTGCAGTGAAGACGGGTTCAATCCCTGGTCCAGGAAGACTCTAGATGCCGCAAAGCAGCTCAGCCCACTGGCCCCGACTGCTGAACCCACGAGCAGTAGCTCCTGAAACCTCACCGTCTCTTACTGAGCCCGCAACACCACAGCTCTGGAAACCACAGCGCCTGTGCCCTGCACCAAGAGAAACCACCGCAATGGGAAGCCCGCGCATGCAACTAGAGAAACCCCACGTGCAGTGATGAAGACCCAGGGCAGCCAAAGATACAATAAGCAAACAATAAACAAAAAGGTCTGATAAACGGTGCGTTTATTACTTCTACAGGGCATTTCACACTAATTATTAAGAGCTGAAACAAGCTACTGGGGAAGTCATTCACTACTGATATTATTTTCGTTTTATCTTGCATTCTAAAAACATAAAAGACTAACAGAGAGATAATTCTATACACACTGCCTTTCATCTTCATTATTCATTTCATAAAATAGCATTAGGGTAAGTATACAAAAGTTGACTGTACTATTATAGACAGCAGAAAGGGATAGCGCCCCCTTTACAAAGAAAGGGAATAATTTCATATATGTGCGATACATTGTTTTACTTCAATTGTCACTTTTCTGAACGTAAAAATACCCCTCATTCTTTGGGAAGCCCAGATTGTTGTCCAATGCCATTGAAATGGTTTATATTCTCTTCCAAGAAAAAAAGATAATGGTAGTTAAGTGTAATTTGAAAAATAGTCACTTTCAACAGTAAAAGAAAGAGTAGAACTACATTTAAATGTAAATCCTCAATTCAACAGATTGTGTCAACAGTATAAATATGTGGTAATAATCAACTTACCAATATCAATATTGTACCTCCCCCCTGTTATCCAGAAAAGGAAAAGGGATCATCTCCACTCCAGTCCATTCTCAATAATGCCTCATCTGCTCAATGTATATAGGTGACTCAGCACCCTAGAATCTAAGGTCTGTATAAGGGTTATGCAGAGTCAAATTTTCTCACAATATAGAATCCTCTGTAATAGCACTTCCTGAATAAGTTTTTCTGGCTTAACTCCAGAAGAATTTATACTCATTTCCCTCTTATTTAGACTTGAATTATATATTATCTGATTATTTCACTCAAAATCATCATGTCAAGTTTCTTAAACACATTTTCATTGACTGGTATTTGGGACAATGGAACTATTTAATAAATATTGTCCAATATTAGTAGTTAATAATGGAAAGCTCCTTAATTCTTCATTTTATTTTTCTCTCATAGTATACAGATATTTTCTATTGTGAAATGATCAGCTCTTATCAATAGTAGTGTTTACCAAAATCTGATTTCCCTTAAAATCAGCATCAGATTCAATTAAAAATATAATTTTTCAAGTTCTCACACCAAAGTAAATGAGTCAAAAACCTCTAAGATTAGAATATAAAAATGTGTATTTTTTTAACATAATCTATCCTAGAGCTTAATATCCCTTTAGAGGAAAATTGTTTTTATACATATCTAACTTTACACTATACTATTACACATTACTTTTATCAGACATTTTTAGCCATGGACCTCATCAGGCAAAAACATATTAATTATATATGGGCAAGATTACAAAATGTATATTATTGAGTTCATATTGATTACAAAAGGCTGATGCCATTTAATCGTAGCGATCCTAATGTTATTATCTCTCTTTAGCAGAAGAGGTAACTTAGCTTTAGGAAGTACTGAAACTTCACAAAGTCAAGGCGCTTGTCCTTTGAGCAACCAGAACTGAGACTCAGGGCTCTCATATTCCGAACGCTATGCTCTTTCTGTCCTGATATCTACCTTTTTCTTACAAAAGTGTTAACCACCTTTGGAATTTCTATTGAGTATCTGGTACAAAATATGGACACTTTTGTCTATCTTGAAATGCTGACTAAATGAATCATTTTTCAGTACTTCCTGGAGACTGGGGTAAGGAGCATTTTCTTTTTCTGCCAGAATTCATGTCATGAATTACTTTTGCTTGACTCTATAAAAGTAACAAAGAACATGCTTCTCAATAGAATAAATTGTCAACTAACTGAGGACTATCTAATTATATTATATAATAAAATTTTCTAATTTCTCTTTCTATAAGTAAAAAGTGACAGATTTACATGCACATAAAATTAGGAACATAATTAAAAATAGAACTTCTATGATACACATTTAATCAATTTTCAACATAATGTGTGTGTATATATATAGACACACACATACAAAGATTTCTCACACTTAACACTCTAGATAACAAAACTCTTGGAGAACACTGCAATAGTTTGAAATTATTTGTTTCTCTCAAAGGCAGAAAATAAACTAGAGCATCTGAAATGTTTTCAAGTGCATGGATTTTTTAAAACATAAGCTAAGTACATATTTTAAGAACACTGAGGGTATATTAAAAATTTGGGACTGAACAGTTTGCAGTTCACAATTTACTGGGATAATTGTAGGGCTAATATATGTGTGTGTTATGTATATATTTAACAAAATACAAATTCATTGGAATTATGAACTGTTGGACTAAGAAAAATTACCACAATTCACATAAAGATGGGGTTATTCTCATTGCTTTTTAAAAAATGCCAAGGGATTTTTATCTGGATATTCTCCAAGGACCATAGAATAAGACCTTGGTTTTACTTTCCTTTCAAAATGTGAAGCCCTTCCACAGAAAGTCATTTCTCTTAGCTGTGTGTGTCAGCATGTGGCAACTCCAAATTTGGGACTGGAATTTGTGAACTGAAGCACCAAAGAAAAATGTGCAAACATATACATAATTTTATACAGTTTTAGGGTACTTAGAAAGAAAATATGAGCTTACTTGTTTAGGGTAGCAAGATAACTCATGTTTTTCTAATTAATGATAGCAAAATTGAACATGTTTTTTCTTACAGTAGGCAGTTGATCCCTGAGGAGTGCAAGAATTAAAATAAATCTTAAAATGTTGTTCATTCATCTTATAAAAATATACTCTTAAAGAAGCTGAAGTGCTAACAAACAAAGCTAGCAAAAACTCTAAGTAAATTCTTACATATTTTACTGTACATTTATTATCTTATAACATGCATAAGCATACATATAAAATAATATATAATAAATGTATGTATCAATATTGTTTATACTCTATGAACTTAGAAAAAAAGCTATATGATTTTCATACTGAACTTTAGATTAGTAATAATGGAATGACTGGAAATATGAATTTACTCTAGAAACATGGAGACTCCTTACAGTAAAAAGTGTCTTGCTGTGATTTAGGATATAAATGCTTAATCCTGATAGGGTTATATAGGAAAATGTGAACTAGATCTGCTACTTCACAGAAAACTGATAGAGAAGTGTGAACACATCTCTCTTTTCAGTTATACGACCATTATCTCACAGGTTTTATAAAAATTTTAATATATTTTTAAGTGATACACAATAACTTAATATCATGATTATATATGATATTTTATAAGGTCCTCTTCTAATGCCTGTTGCAATTTATTTAAATAATATTTTTGAATTAATTAATAATTTTTGATGTTACCTTATAGTCTTTAAAATTATTTATTTTTTATTCAAGAATAATTGCTTTACAATTGCAAGGTTTCTGCCAAATATCACCATGAATCAGCCATTAAAAGAGTCCAGTATTTAAAATTTGTTACCTAGTAGTTACTCGCAGCTGTTAAATTATTACAATAAATTCAGATTTCATGGTTGAATATGCATGTAAAACAATACTATATATTGTAACAGTAATTACAAGTTAAATATCAAAATACTATAAAGTTGGAATGTTCCTTGTGTCATAATTTCTAACAGACTTTTGACCGCTTAGGAATTGTAGTATTTTTCAAATTGCTAATGCAAACCTTTTGCTATTATTTGCATTTTTTTTCTATAACTATGAAGAAGTGGAATACTATCATCTTTGAAATTCTTTCCTCATCAAAAGAATTACATTTATTCCTACTGTGTATGATAAATAATGTTTCCTCTGGTTATTCATCCAATATATATACTGAAGACTTAATGCATGTCATATGCTTAAACAACAACAACAATAATAACAACAACAACAACAACAAAAAAAACCCTATTCTACGTCCCTCAATTGCCCACATAGAGTGAGAGTAGTGCAGGAACAGCAGTAATAACAAAGAAGATGATGAGCTGGCTCTCGGAGGCTCACTTATTACAGCGATTCCTTAAAGTCAGACATTTGGCAACACAGGTGAAAGTATAACAAGGAATCAAATTTGATAAACAGGCAGAAGCATAAAGTGACACTATCTGCTACCCAAGCCACATGTGATTGGATAAGTGGTGAAAAAAAGAAAGGCAGCAATGAATGGATAAATGAGACTACCCAGGAAATTTGAAAAGGCGACATCAAAATTACAGTCAATGTTTGAGCTTTCACTGGTCAATCATGGTAGACTGGAGTCAGAAGAGTCATATCTGAACTGTAGGAACAAAGTAGGTTCATAAGTAGGAACAAAGATGTCAGAGAAAATAAGCAATAAAATGAGAGGGGGAGATAAGAATTAGATTATACATATTTTAAGTACATAAAACAGGATTGAGAACCAGAGAGATGGCAACATGAACAGATTTTAGTTTTGCTACTGGTTCTGAAGATGGAAAAATTGAAGCTATGAACCAAAAAGTGAGGCACCTAGAACAGGAGCTTGCACAAATTGGTGCTGAAGAGAAAAAGTGGTCCAGATGGTGGAGAAGACTCAGCTCACCTCCTCTCTGGGCACAACAAAATTGC